>NC_056743.1:276191344-276476344 GCF_019279795.1 Protopterus annectens
TCCTGTACCTCCTCCCTCAGAGTATGTTTGACTCTCTCAGGCACTCTAGAAGGGGCCTGCCTAATAGGCCTTTGGGGTCCTGTATCCACCTGGTGCTGCCTCAGGTGGGTGCACCCTGATTTTCCAGTGAACATGTCCCCAAATTCCTGCAACACTGCTCGGATTTTTCAGACCTGGGTAGGAGATAGCTGTTGGGGCATTGCTACCCCTTCCACTGAGGTGTCAGCCCAAGCCTCACTGAGGAGATCAGTCCCAAGATCTCCCTCAGACTCCTCCTGCAATCCACTGCAAATGCTTAGCACAAGGGCCTCCCTAGCATGGTAAGGTTTCATCATGTTAACGTGGTACAACTTGTGCCCTTGCCTTCTGCCTAGCAGTTCCGCCATGTAATTAACATGACTTACCTTTCTTACCACCTTGTAGGATCCCTCCCAAGCTGCTTGCAGCTTGTTGTGTCTGACAGGAATGAGAACCATTACCTGCTGCCCCACAGCATACTCTCTAGCTCGAGCATTCCTGTCATGCCACACCTTTTTCTGTTGTTGGGCTTCTGCCAGGTTCTCTTGGGCCAAGCCTGTGAGTTCTCTGAGCCTTGTCCTGAGGTTTAGAACATATGCCACAACAGACTCCTTGTGAGACTTGCACTCACCTTCCCGCTCATCTCAAATTAAATCTAAAGGTCCCCTCACCCTATGCCCATACAGCAACTCAAAGGGTGAAAAAACCTGTGGATTCCTGAGCAACCTCTCTGTAAGCAAACAGATGGGGCAAATATATGTCCCGCTCCGTCTTTAACTGATCTGCAAATGCCCGTAACATGGACTTGATTGTAGAGTTTAACCTCTCAACAAGACCATTAGTCTGGGGATGGTAGAGGGTGGTCTTCATGTACTTCACCCCACAGGACTTCCACAGACAAGCCAGCAGGTCTGACATGAAATTGGCACCTGTCAGTATTTCTTTTGGGAAACCTACCCTGCTGAAAATCTCTAACAAAGCATTTGCCACATTCTCTGCCTCAATGGAGGACAGAGCCACTGCCTCAGGGTATCGTGTAGCATAATCCACTACCACTAGGATATACTTTTTCCCTGTGGAACTCTGAGTACTCAGAGGACCCACTATATCCATAGCGATCCTCTGAATGGCTCCTCAATCACAGGCAAAGGCATCAAGGGAGCTCTCACCTTGTCTCCTGCCTTGCCTACCTTTTGGCACTGCTCACAGGTCCTGCAGTACTGTGTTACATCTCTGGAAATTCCAGGCCAATAGAAGTTCTGCATAATATGCCTCTTTATATGTCTTATGCCCATATGACCTGCAAAGGGAATTTCATGGGCTATGGCTAGACGTGCCAGATGGTAGGCTCTAGGCACTACCAACTGCTGTACTCTCTCACCTTCTAGCCCTCCCTCAGGGGTCCACTCTCTGTACAGTAACCCTTTGTCCCAGTATACAGAGTCCCCCTTATCTTGAGAAACAGGCACCTCCCTAGCTACCTGCATTAGGCCTTGTAATGTAGGGTCTGAGAGCTGAGCCTCTCTCAACTCTCTCCTTGTAACCCTTCCCAGCTCCCCTTCTACAGGAAGTCTAGCATCCTTTGACAGTGGTGCCTCACTGTCAGCCTGGGTACTCCTACTCTCCTCTACCTTTGCAGTCACTCTGTCCAAGGGACCATCGGTACCCCCAAGCAGCTGTGGCTCACCTTCAGTCTCACTGCTACAGGGTAGCTCGCTCCCAGAAGTAACCAATTCACCATTCCTGGATGCAAGTATGCAGTCTGTCTGGTTCTCCCCCAGGCTACCAGACTTACCTGCTTGTCTCCAAGCCCGACTGCGTGTAACTGCACAAGCACAGGGTACTACACTATCAAAATCATTCCCTATCAGGACATCTGCAGGTATATTCTCAAACACACCTACTTGCTGTCTTCCATTTCCACCCTCCTAGTCAAGGTGAACCCTAGCCAAAGGTATTTGCAATGGGATCCCTCCTAAAGCCCTGACTGGAGTAGACTGCCCAGGCAAGTAGTGCTCCTCTGTAACCATTGCAGGCTTTACAATGGATATATCAGGGGCTGTCACTCTCTTGGCAGTGGCCTAGTTGCCATTCACTACAATAGGATATAACCTCTGGGGGTAGTTTGGTACTTTTGTTGTCCCAAGACAACCTACTGTTAACATTTTGTCTTTTCCCACTTACTGGCCTCCCCACCTTACCTCAGTGGACACCTGTATGCCACATGGCCCCACTGGTTGCATTTAAATCATTTAACCCTAGCTCCTGGACGTGTACCTGGACTAGGCATATTCTGTTGGGGCAGTTGTTGCTGCCCACCCTGGGTTCCTTTAAACCTATGAGCAGTACTGTGGGTCCTTTTCCTGTGCAGGGCTGCCCTGCTTGCCAGGTATAGGTCTCCCTTTTTCCCCAACTCATCTGAAGTAGCACATTGTCTATCAGCTAACCAGATCCTCATGTCCTCAGGCAAAGTGCTAAGGGCTTGTTCCCTCACCAAAATGGCTGCCAGCTTTTCAAAAGTGGTGACCTGACATCCACTCACCCACCTATGGAAATAAGTGTACATTTCAGCAGCATATTCGCACACACTTTCATCTGCCTTGCGTCTATGCTCACAAAACTTTTTTCTATATGTTTCAGGTGTTAACTTAAACAATTCTAACAAGTGATTTTTAACAGCAGTATAATCAAAACATGCAACATCGGACATTTTTGACTAAACAGTTACTGCTTTACCATGGAGTAAGGGGGTCAGGAACCGTACCCAGAGCCTTCGGTCAACACCATACGGTTTGCATACTTTCTCAAACATATGAATGAACCTATCAAAATTATCCCCCTCTTTAAACTGCGGAAGAAATTTACTGACCTTTTGTGTTTCTGGAGTCTGGTTACTCCCTTCCCCATTACCTCCATGACTCTGATGAAGAGTCAGCATCTCCTTCTCATGCTACCTCTGCCTCTCCTTTTCTTCAGCCTGAAAAAATCACAGTTTCTCATTGTCCTTGCTCTCTAGACACCTCAGTCTCTCATTTGCTTCTCGCTCTCTAGACACCTCAGTCTCTCATTTGCTTCTATTTCCACACACCTGGACTCCAACTCAAGTCTCTAGCTCCAGATGGATTTTTAAGTCCTCTGCAGAATGGTTGAGCTGTTCATTCTCTGAGGGTATTATATCTCCACAGCCAATCTGATTGTCCTCCTGGTTGCTGTTTTCTGATGCAGCTGTAACCAAGGCTGCAATCAGGTCTGCCTTAGTCAGGTTTCTATGCACCAGTCCCCTAGCCTGGCACATCTCTGCCAGCTGGCTCTTTATCAGCTTTCCATACTCCTCTGATGACATGCTGCCTGCTCACCCTGACTAAGTAAGCTAACAAAAGAAATAAAACAATTGTGATCTGAACTCTGAGTATTCCCTGCGTGGCTGATTTAGAGTACAAAACACCTTCAGAGCTCACTGTACACCATCTACAGGAATTCACTCTACCCACACCACTACAAGCCAATTAGTATTTGCCAGCCAATTAATATATGGTGTGGCTATCCCACCACTGCCAAACAATTAATATGTGATGCCTGTGCCCTGGCCAAGCAGTCAAGGAGCCTCAGTCTTCACCACTAACACCAGTGAGGGGCGTCTCATAATTGAGGAAAGGATAACAAATACACACAGTAAAGTGCAATTTCCCTTAACAGCACACAGAGATCAGTCAGTCTGGGGCTGGTCGCTCACTTGCTCTCCAGGTCCCCAATAAGACTTCCAACTGGCAAAGGTATGGGATCCAGATCTGAGCCTAGTGGGCAAGCTAAAACCTCCAGCACCCTCTCCGTCCAACCAGTGCTTCGTGTCCCTGGCCAAATAGCTGACACACACACACACACACACACACACACACACACACACACACACACACACACACACACACACACTTTGAGAATATTTTTTTTATATAATTACACAGACACTCCTGGGGAAGGCTGGCACAGGTTCTCCAGCTGTGCCCCCTTTTCCTAGACTATACGGTAGTACCAGCTGCCACCACCCACTAATATTTATTAGCTACTCAGAGGCCCTTAAAAATGCTTCCAATTATTACTGTGCAATATTATTATCCAATTGGTAGTATAGCCCTGGGCTAAAGCTATTGGAGTGGCTTTGTACAATTTTACCAAAGGCATGCAAGTACTCTAAAGAGCTTAAATTATCAATACAAAAACAGCCACAGTTGAAAGGGTTTACAAATATTTAATAACAAAAGGTTAAAAAAAAAGACAATACTTTTTACTACACAGTGCTAGTCAAGAGTTCAGAGTTCACAGAGAAATACTTAAAATAATTCAGTAGTACAGTTCTGACATCACCGAAAAGCACGTAGTCTAATCTTTCTAGTTTCTAGCTATTTCTAAGAGAAATCACAAGTCTAAGATAAACTTACATATAGAACAAGACAGTGCTGGTGATTTGGATGGTCAAGACAAAAATGCTTAATGCACTCTGATTTTCTCTGTTTTTAAAATCACATTCCTGGTTCACATGACATCATTCTTCATGCTTCCCTGGGTTCCCAGGCTAATAGAAACTACATTTACATTTTTCACCTCTGTGCAGAAACCAGAGCAGTAAAGGACATTTATGCATGCAAATTCTGGCCTTAAAACAATAGGCAGGATGCCTCACTCTAGAGTTACTCAAATGGTCACAACATACTTTACTTGGTCAGTAGAGTGCACTGTTGTTACATTTTTTTTCAGTTCCACATGTAACACTATTTTTACCATTTAAGACAACAAGCCTGTGGTTTACATTAATATTTATAGATGACAGAATTATCTCCAAAATTCTATCTGGCTAGGCTGGCAGCCTTCATCTATGTTCACATTATCATGCATATGTTCATATATGCGTTGTCTTAGGTTACGCTCTGTTTTCCCTATATAGTATGCCCAGCATGTTGTACAATAAGCAAGGTATACTACCCCTCTGTTGTAGCAACTAGAATATGTCCTGCTTTTTTAAGTTTATATGAAATGCTGGGTATACATTTTCGAATATAAGGTGGGTTAAGAAATGCATTAATGACACGGACATGTTTAAAAGAATGCCCAACAAAGTGTACTTTTTCCAGAGACCCCTCAGATATAGTTATGAGAGGAACCATAATTTAAAAGAAATTTTAGAAAAGAAAAAGGGAGAATATAAGGGAGGGACAAGCCCCAATCTTGGTACTTTCAAATGTGTGAGATGTTCCCAATGTCCTTTTATAGCAGGATCTAAATATTTATGTGTATACCCAGCATTTCGTATAAACTTAAAAGCAGGACATATTCTAGTTGCTACACCACAGGGGTGGTATACCTTGCTTGTTGTACAACATGCTTGGGCATACTATATAGGAAGAACCGAGCATAATCTAAGACGACGCATATATGAATATATGTATGATATAACCAGAAAAAACAAGAATAATGCTCTATATAGACACATTTTAATATGTGAAAAAGATGACTATAAATTTTGGGTGGTGGAAGGGGGTGAAACACAATGTGGGGGGGGGGACTGGGAAACTAAATTGGAGTACCGAGAAATGGTCTGGCAGCTGAGATTAGATACATGTAATAACTTATGGTTAAATGACCATATCTCCATTACCCCAGCCCTCAAACTGTTGGCTTCCAACCCAAAAAGATCTAATGAATTAATGTTTTAATATATAGATTTTTTTATACATAGAATTTTTATATATGGAAATGTTTAGAACTTTTTTATATATAGAGCTTAAATATATATATATATATATATATATATATATATATATATATATATATATATATATATATATATATATATGTTTAGTTGGTGTCTTAGAATGTCATGCTGCTATTGTTGTATTGTCATATGGTGCTAGGAAAACATACAAATACACCTTTAGAAAATATTTTGTAATATTTATTTATTTATTTACAATATCTTCACACTGGGAGATTTAAAAATTATGTTTTTTAAACAATGTTGTTGTGTCTTTTGGCTTTTCCTGGTTAGGGGTCGCCACAGTGGAACTCCGGTCTGCTAATGATTGGCAGTAGATTTTTACATGCCGAGTTGCCAGCCCTGACACACAACCTTCAACGAAGGCTGCCCATTCACGCATGTCTCCCCACAGAAGACGCTCTAGCTGAGAATCGAACAGGACAACGTTTTACTGTGAGGCGACAACGCTACCGCAGCACCACCACCACGGTCATGATGTTTTAAACAATGATGTTCAATAATGATATTTTAAATGTTTTTTTCTTGTACATATTGTGAATGTAAGAGTGGCATTTATTTAACTATTTAATTAATTAGATAGTTTCTGCAGTTAATTAGATAACCAATGAGGGATGATGGATAACTGTTTTAAGGAGTAAAGTAAGCTGCAGTTTGATTCTGATGAAGTCTCCAGAGGGGAGAAGAAAGGGCTTTATCCAGTTTTTTGTGTGTCATTTTGTTGTGTGCTTTAATAAATTTAGCTTTCTAATTCTTGGAGTTCCTGGTTTCTTTGGCCATTTAATTAGTGGAGTTTGGATGTATACTGGTTTCTTCTGAAAAGGTGAACAATAGGAGGGACAGCCTTTATTGGGGCCAGCATCGAAAGGAATATTTGTTGTGGAACAGTGTGTGTTTTTTTGGATTTCTGTATGAAATATCCTCATTTATGAGGTGGGCCATGTAGAAAGCCTTCCATACAACAGAGGCAACGTGGTGGTCAAACGTCCGGTTGCTATCAACCTGTTTGCCCAAGTTCCTCACGACTGATTGCGTGCTTAGTACGTTGTTATTAATGTGATAATTAGTGAGGATGCCATTTTCTCCAAAGAGGATAATGATGCATTTCTTGGCATTCAGTTTGAGGCCATGCTTCTGGCACCAGTCATTAGTTTGGGTAAGGCCCTCTTGGAGAGTGTTCACATCACTAGGGAAATTTAAGACAGCACCCAGCTTGCAATCATCTGCAAACTTCGTCATCCACCGATCACTGGTTTTGGCCTGCACCTCGGAAAAGTATATCCCAAACAGCAGAGGCCCCAAGACCGATCCTTGGGGTACACTGCTCATTATGGGTCTAGTACTAGAGGTGGTTTCCCCTATTTTGACTAGGTGGCTTCTATCATTGAGCCAGTTAGCTGCCCATATGATAACATATGGGTTGATGCCTAGCTGGGAGAGTTTATCTATTATAGCAATAAAAGTAGGAGCTAAATAATAATAACTAATAAAACTGCTGGAAGCAGAGTCACACCAGCAGCAGTAAAGTAGATAGCTGAGTAGTGACCACCAGCTAACTACTGAGATAGCTAATGAATGCCCAGCAGCAGGTGCAAAAATGAGGGTCAGTTAAGGCAATAATATGAAACGGACGGACAAATCAACAGGCAAACAGTATGTATGGATACTTGTACAGTCAAGTGGCTTGTTTTGAGAGATGAAAAGGAGAAGTGTACACACACAATCCATGCAGATAAAAGGAGAACATGCATGCAAATTCTGGCCATTAACCACTGATTAGGAGTGAACCTTGGGTCTGAAGCTCTGAAACAGAGATCTTAACCACCTACCTGCTTGCCCTCGTAGGTACAAAGAAAAAAGAGTTGGTGCTACGCATACCTCTCAACCTGTTAGGGAAAGAAATCTGGACCAAGCCATAAATAAAACTTGGACAAAGGCCCCAAAAAAGGGACAATTTTTAAATATTGCTTTTACACACTTAGAAAGTTGATAGAATAACAGCCTTTGCATTAACATGAATTTTCTGAAGGGTATGAAATCTGAAACTCGAATGTCTATCATTCTCTGACTTCAGTCTTTAATGATTTGCTGCTAATTTGCCAGAAAAACACAATTGAAAAAAAAAAAGGACCAAAAATATGAGGCAAAAATCTGGACATTCTGCAAAAATCTGTACAGTTAAGTGGTATGTGTAGTGTGATTTCCTCTACTTCATACTTGTATGATCTCTGATTCAGATAGGACATAACATTCTACTTCTCAGCAGTCTGTACACTTAGTCATCAGTAAAACTTAATAAAAAGTGCTTTTGAGTGAGAATTGAACAGTAAAGTTTTACTGACTGTTCACACAGTAATGTCTTCTGCTCCCATTAGCTGGTCACCAGAATTATTTTTGTAGTAATTTGGTGTGTTCCATGCTCTAAGCAGTTTGGTGAAACTGAACTGTAAAATTGCATTGAAAATTTTGCAGTACCCATTTTTTGAAGAATTCAAATTAACTGCAAGAGGTTTAATATTTTTACATTATGTAAGTTTGAGTTTCTTGTTCAGCAAGATTTTTGTAGACAGTTTAAATCATAGTAATTTTAGATACATGTACAAAAAAATAATTTTCTTAAGAGCCTGTAAATCAAGTTCTTTAGTCAGCATAAACTGTTGATAATTTTGTGGGGCAAACATAGTAAGACTGTACTCATTTAGTCCATACATCTTTCTGATTACAGAAGACTTCTTTCTATCTAGAGTAGTGTCAGAACATATGAACAGTATTTGGTGACCACTCAGAGGAGCCATAAAATATGTAGCCAGCTGTATACCCCTTTGAAGTTGACCCATTTAAAAGTTATTACACATTTACAAGCTCTTCATAGTGCTTACTTTCCAAACTCAGATGATAATTCTTCTGTAAAGTTGTGTCCCACCCATCCAGTCATCAATAATAGCCTTAAAGACAAAGCAATAATTTGCTTGATCTGTTGTGGTAACTTATTCCATAGTCTGGGAATACTTTGTGTTAGAAACCTATCACTCTAGCAAGTCTTGTTTGTTAGTAAATATTAACTGGGTAAGACCACTGAAAACAACTGCCTGTCTTCAGGGGCAACCTGGAAGTACTGTGTAGTTAATTGACTTAATCAGTGACCCATTTTGCAAGTGGAAACTGAGGGGAATCGAAACCAGCCCTACAAGGGTGAAGTTTGTTAACAGCTTGAAGCATTAGAATGCCAAGCAAAACTGACAAATATTCGTAAATATTGATTGTAGATCCTTAATATACAGATTTGCTACCTTCTTGACTTGAAGAATTGGATTTCACACTGAGATTTTGAATAACGTGATTATAACTGGATGATGAATTTATTGGTCATGTTGAAGTGGGGGATGTGCAGGATCTGTAATGAAACTTGAACTGGTAAGAGTCTTGTTGAAAATACTCGCTTTAAACCAGGGGTGTAGGCAGGATTTTCAGATTTGCACTCATAGCTCCCAGACTGCTGCCCCCAACAAGCCACACCCACATCAACACACTGCTGTCTATGCACTTAAACTGCTGACTAAACCACGCCCCTTTCACGGTGCGACTTACTGAATGGATCATTGGCAACCATATGCCCGGATGGTAATTATTTGCATGATGAAGAAGCATGGCTCAAAAAAAAATACCTTCCCATTTAAATTGTTGTAGACTTCATTCCAGTGGAGATGTACCCCAATCTCACTCACACACACACACACACACACACACACACACACACACACACACACACACACACACACACACGCACACATGCACCACACACCTGTATACCAGTTAAATAGAAATACCAAGACATTATTCAATAGGCCCAAGTGCCAGTAAGCACCACAGAGTTCAACAAGGCAACACTGAACATCCACAAACACACACAATGTTCTACTTTTCGGCATACTCATCTACTACTTCAATTCAATATCAATGCATATTACTTACTGAATTTGTCGTATAAACCTTGTTAACCATAATTATCAAGACAGAAATGCTCAGTGTTGTATGTTATTTATTATAGGAGTTGTAGCTGAGCAAAACTAGTTATTTTAGTTTATTACAAATGGTAAATATAAATATGCAGTATAACCTTGAGTTTGATTCGAGTGGATTTTTGTACATCAGAAATTTTGTTGTTTTGACATTGCCTAAAAAAGGCACTATGGGGGAGGCAAGTGCCTTTCCCAGTATCCAAAATCCTACTGGAGACAAGTGAAAACCATCTCTGGTAAAGCAGCATGGCCTGTCAACCATGTCTTCTCAGGCTGAGAAATATTGGATCCCCTTGGAATGACGCGAGAAGCTAAGCCAATTGATAAAGTCCAATCATTGTTTTGTTTGTATTGTGGCATCATCCTTGGAGAAGGTAGAATGCTGCTTAAGGGTTGGCTTATACCTGCCTGTGACACACAATCTGAAAGCTCAATCATGTCTGTCTTCTTATAGTCCAGTGAGGTACGTCTCAAGTCATTCACCCCCACATGGGCTATGACTGAGTCATACCAGTACTTGCGGTTGAGAGACTTGAGTGTTTCAGTGACTTGATGGATCCTGACACCTCACAGGCAGCTAACCATAATCTGCTCCTTTTCCAGCCTGGAAAGGGGAACATCTGTATGCCTCAGAATGGAGCCACCTATGACCAGTATATTGGGTTTTGTGGTGTGATGGCTTATGGGCTTATTTGCTGAGACACTGGTGTGTGTGTGGTTAATGTTCTGTGGTTGTATTCTGCATTGTTATATATGTAAGTAGTTTTCATTTGGGAAGGTCTCTGATCTTTTGGTAAGCTACTAGTGAATACTTCTGCATATGTGAGTTTGCATGTCATGTCTTTATTTAGAGTGGAAGTGTGTGTGTGCTGACAACCTATAGCATTCCATTTGTCCTTATGTGAGAATCTTGCTTCCAGTTTCATAGTATAAGTACATGTGTCACATAAAATATTTGTTTCAGGAGAAGGTGGTTGCCAGTGTACATGAGACAATTGCTATATTGCCTTAGGATGCCCATATCTATCAGGATGGCCAGAGAGCTGATGGTAAACTGCCCATCCATGATAGCAGGCTCTTACTGTATGTTTTATAGGGAAGGGAATGGGTTAATTTGACAGGACTGTGCTGGTGGTGCAGAGACTACAAGACGGACCTGTACTTTGTGTAGGCTAAGGTTAAACAAAAAGGCAATGCTGCTAAGTGTGCAACTGAGTTGCTCATAGAGCAGCGGAGAAGCTGGGAAGGCTTTCACTGACAACTGTTTAGGAAAACTGAGCTTCTGGGCTTTTTCATCTATCCAGGGCACTATTATCCACCACTCAGCAAAGATCAGCACTCTACAAGCAAAGAGAAACAAGTTTTAAGCTAACTACCAATTTGGAAAGTACACAATAAGCCTTTCACAAGCAATGCCAAACTCAGACAGGTTAGATCAGCACACATCTACCACAAGAGTGCAGAAAAACACCTTCTTAATGTACAATAGCTAGTTTGGAGCACAAGTGTATTGAGATCCACACAAGCTACCTACAACAGCACCTGCAACCAACAGATACAATGTAATACAGTGCAAACCAGCAGCAGACAGTACAGTTTTTAGAAACTGTTGAAGTACAGTCACAGTATATAAGAGAAGTGCAAAAAAATGCTTGGAGCCCTTTTGTGTGTTTCCCAGCTCAGATAGATTAGGTAAACACATACTGCCAGTAGACGAATAATCCAAGTCCTTCTAATGTGAAGGAGTGTGATGTGAAATACTACCACAAACAAACTTAAAGATATGGATACTGCAGTTTACTTTAATCAGCTCATAAAAGTGTGATTATTCAGTAAAAGTACTTCACTTTGTATAAATGAGCCAATAGTCACTCAACTGTACAGAACTTATAAAGGCACTAAAACAAGATAAGCTGATTAACAAGCCCTCCAACCAATAGAAATTCATACAGAAATTTAAAGTGTTTCTCCAACCTGAACAGACCAGAGGCTACCTCCCAGTGCACTAGATGGAAAATCCACTGACCTCAGTGTAAAAGCAAGTGCTTGGTAGAGTGAAAAAATACACTACTTTATCCACCAGCTAGCTAGATAATGAATTCAGATTATGTAAATCAGTAGAACAGACAATAAGAAGCAAAATGCACCTTTTTAATGTAAGCACAAGCAAAGGCAAATACGTAATTCAAGATAGCAGCAACAGTGTAGAAAGGAAAGCGATTACTAAGCTCAATTTACAGTAGGGGTGGGAAACTTAAAATCACCTGGTTTAAAAGGCAGATGAACAAATTGGAGGGTAGGGGAGAAAACCTAGCAGGGAATCATCAACAGTGCTTTATTGCTTTATTTTATGCAGGTTTGAAGTCATTCGGACAATGACAAAGGCTCAGAATTTCAATGTGAATTTAACTATCACACAAGAAACGATGCAACCAATGAAAAAACATGTGAAATGTGAAGCCTAGATAATTTGTGCCTATCTGTCACATAGAACAAAAACACCAGGCAAAGCAGATTTCTTTAAACAGAACATTAACTTGAGACATTGACAGAATAAGAGAATTGACATAAATGTTCTGAACTAAAAGAAGTCTATAACTCTAATTAATACTGTTATTTATTAAGTGCAAGTCACTACTTTGTCACCAGATTTATAAGGGACAGACAAACCTAGAAAATGAGTTGAAATCATGGACATCGAGAAATGCGCTGTCATTTTTTATGCAGCAAACATTGATAAATGCAATATGTACAAAAGTGTATTATTTCCTTAGGAATGTCCAGAGCTCCAGTGTCTCTACCTTTGCTCATTACTTACTCTCCCAATATTTCATGCTATCATTTTAAAGAAATGTGTACTAACTCTATTCACAAACTACTGGAAAATTTATAAAGAATTTCTGCAGAAAACTTACAACTTTATTCAGCTTTTCTAAAAATGGTTGCTCACCAGGAAGATTTGTTTCATCTTTAACCCTCATTTTCTACAGCTGTAGTTGATCTGCAAACTAAACGTGGTGTTTTTCACCTTCCTAAAACCCAATACTTTTTGTACCAGTACTTTCCCCCCATTCTGACCTTTTGTCCATTCACTAAAATATTCAAGAAGTTAGTATATTGTCGTGTCCTAGATTATGTTGGTAAATGCAACATGTTTAACCGATGCATATCCTGTATTTTTTAAGGGATGCAGCATGTCTTCTGCCATCTTTCATTACTTATCAAATGTTTAACAACATGGATAAGGACCATCAGACAGAAGCCATCTTTTTTGATATGATATGTGCTTTTGACTTTCTTGATCACTGTGTTCTGGTGGAAAGGCTGATGAATTTGGGATTTGGAGAAGGTGGTGGTAAGTTAGTTTTGGAAGTGCTTATGGGATTGCACATTTCAGGGAAAGATGTAGCTAGAACTAAGGGATGTCCACCACAGCATACAAATAATGTATTTTGTACCATCAAGTATGGCAAATTTAATGTGTTTTTATTTTATTCTAACTTTTCCAGAATGTAAAGCTAACTTTTTTAAGTCTTTCATTTCAGTAATATTTATTTCTGTATATATTTAGCTGTGTCTCTTGTGAGTCAGGCAGAATTTTTTCCCCACCTCCCACCCGGTTACTGTTGTGCTCTTAAACATCACTGTCTTTCTAGTGGCCTGCCCCTTATGTTAATTTGACCATGTATCTCATTTCCTCTCTGCTTTTACTGGGTTGTGTGAGTAAGTGCAAAGTTGTCATTTTGTGAAATCATTCCCCTTCAACTATTTCAATTTATTGGCCATCCTACTGTATTCCATAGTACCAGAATTCAGAAGTGACCACCCCCTTTCAATCTGTCTTGCTGATTTAAAAATAGTGACTCTCCACTAAAACATAACTTTTTAGACAGGTAAAACTTAAGTTATCTACTTTTACATCTAACTCCTCTAGTGCACACTGCAGTGTTTAGAATAAACCATTTTTTTTTCAACTTACCTTTAAGCATCCCTGTGACTAGCACTTGCTCTAAAACCTGCTGGAAAGCACTAGGAAGCCTTAAACTGATACAAGCATTCAACTCTCCTTGTTAATAAGGAGAAATTAATCGTAGGCACTAAACAGCCTACAATTGCAAAGTACCTTGCTAAGGTAAGGGAAAAAACAGCTCTTGTACTTTACAAAAAAAAAGCACCAAACCACGCATGTCCAAGGGTCAGCTTCCAGTGATTTCTCCTGTCCACCTGGTGAATCTGGACATACTGGGGCAATGCAGCAATTGCCTCATGTACACAGACAACCCTCTCCTCCTACCACCCAGCGCTTCAACCTGCGAGAGATGCACTTGCATAGCCAAAGTGGAAGCAAAGCTCTCTCCTCCCAAGATTGTGCTAGACAGTCAAGAAGAGAAGGTTAACACCCATACTACACCTCAAGCAACACATAGCCCTTCTAAACCCGCACCACCATCACATAGCAACACTAAACCCTCATATGTGGAGGCCCTTAACAGTAACCTGCCCAAGCAACAAGGACCTCCGAAGATGAAATGCAAACAAACACCAATCACAACCAAAGTGTCAAATAGCTCACAACACCAGTGTGCCACCCAGCAGCAGCCCTGAAGGCAAGACAACGTATCCAGCACTTTAGACGTAGGTGACTCTTGTCAGGCACACTAATGTCCCACTCACCAGGCTGAACAAGGAGAAAATTACAGTCAGCTGCCTGTCGGGTGCCAGGATCTGCCACATACTGCATACACTCAAGTCATTCCACAATAAGTACAAATATGACTCTGTCATTGTCCATGTTGGAGTGAACTTGAGACATACCTCCCTGGACTACATGAAAAGAGACATGCAAGAGCTCTTGGATCATGTGGCCCAAGCAGGTATGAACCTAGCCCTGAGTAGCATCCTGCCTTCGTCCAGAATGATACCACAGTATAAGGACAAAATGATTTACTTCAACAATTGGCTAAAGCTTCTGGTGTCATTCAAAGGGGATCCAGTATCTGTCTGACTGGGATGACATGATTGACGGACCACGATGCTTTGCCAGAGATGGTCTGCACCTGTTGCCCCTGGGATTCAGGTTATTGGCTAAGGCTCTTGCCACCCCTATAGTGCCTTTTTTAGGCAAAGTTCAAAGGACAAAACCACCACTGTAACAGGTACAAGCATGCAAAATTGGAAGGTAATGCTACTCAATGCTAGAAGTCTAAACCTCAAAATGCACTCTCGAGGCACTACTAAAAATGGAGAACTTCGAGAGCTGTGCAGTAACTGAGACCTCCAGAGAACACCCCTGCAATACCAGGCTACAACTCTTACCACACTTTTCAGCCACCAAACCAGGACTGAAACATTAAAGGTGGAGGAGTGTTCATATTCACCAAGGATATTCACACCACCAGGCTAGTTGCCCAACACAGTGCGTCTGAAATTCTCCAGCTGCAACTTAACACCAAGTAAGACTGCAATCCAAATTGTAGCTTACTACAGATCCCCCACCATGCCCCAAGATTCTCACTACACCTTTCTAAACATACTGGAAAATATTAAGATACAACCAAACACCTTAATACTGGGTGATTTCAACTACCCACCCATTAACTGGGAAAACTCATGTACCAACACCTTTGCCCAGCCATTCTTGGTATTCATAAATTCTAATGCCCTAGATCAGCTAATCCATAGTCCCACTAGGGGCTCCAATACCCTAGACCTGGTCATTACCAACATGGGAATTCGATGCTTCACACCTATGGTCACCCCCTCGTTGGTCAGGTCTGACCATAAGCTAATCACTCTTGACATTCACATCCCTCCCCCACCCCCCAGTAAGTAAACATCCGTAAAAAAAATTCATCCTAAGCCAACTTCATGCTACTCAAGTCAAAAGTGACAAACTTCATGACACCTGAAAGTTCAACTGCTGAATCCTATACTAAGGCAATGTACGACCACATTTACTCCTGCTTGAATTGTGCCATCCAAATAGAATCAAGACTCTCTCTTCCAAAAAAAGGAAGCCAATCTGGTGGTCCCCTGCCATAAACAAACTTTACAACAAAAGGAAGAAACTGTTGCAGAAAAGAGGAAAATCCCAGGTTGCAAAAAACTCCCTTACCAACCTCAGTAAGAAGCTGAGATCCCTCATAAAATCCTCCAAAGCAAGTTATGAAAATAAAATTGCCAAAGATTCCAAAGACAGCCACAATGCATTCTATAGCTATGTCAATAATCTAAATGGCAATGCTTAGATCTGCTTTGAGCTACAACAGAATGGCATTAAATATACTGATCCCAAGGATATTGCCAATATCCTGGCAGATAGATTCAGTGCTAACTTCACCCCACTCTAACCCCCAGTTTGGGTTCGTGAAGGGCCAGTCTTGTCTCCTGAACCTGATTGATTTCTTCGAAGCAGTCACCAGAGCTGTGGATGAGGGTAAGGCGGTACACACAGCCTATCTGGACCTCACCAAGGCCTTCAACACCACCCCCCACTCTGGAGTCATAGATAAACTTACTAAGCTGGGCATTAATTCCTACATCACTCAATGGGTTGCCACCTGGCTTACTGACAGAACCAACACTGTAAAAGTAGCTGATTCCAACTCCAGCTCCAGACAAGTGAAGTACCTCAGGGTTTAGTCCTGGGATCGCTGTTGTTTGGCATCTACTTCCCTGAAGTCTGAAGTACATCCCAACACTAATTAAAGGACTCTGGCTAAGAAAGTTCACAGATGACTGCAAACTGGGAGCCATTATTGAATCCCCAAATGATGTGGATATTCTACAAAAGGGCCTTACAGAAACAGATGCTTGGTGCCAGAGCCATGGGCTCAAGCTCCATGCCAAGAAATGTATAGTTATCCCTTTGGGAAAAAACATGTACCCGTGAATTACCACATAGGTGGCAGTACACTAAACACCAAAAGTGTGATAAGAGACTTGGGGACACACAGGTGGACAGTGGTCTCACCTTTGATAACCACATTGCCACAACAGTCAGGAAATCCTTCTATGTTGCACACCTCATCACTAAGGGCTTTTCATCCAGAAGAAAGAAGGTCATTGTCCCACTGTACTCATCCCTCATTAGACCCATTATAGAATACAACACCCCGTTTGGTATGTACCTCTCAAGACATCTGCAACAGCTGTAAATGCCACAGAAATACCCCACTAAAAGAATCACAGGCCTAAAGCAGATGCCTTATGCTGACCATCTAAAAAATTCTAGCTATACTCTTTCGCATATCGTCTACTCAGAGGCGATCTCTGCTTAACATACAAGGCCATGTCAAACCCAGAGCTGTTGAACATGCTACACTTAAAGAAATCCCAATCCCTCAGAGCCACACACTCCAGTGATCTAAACCTTTCCATCACAGTGAACAAAACATGCTGGAGGGGGATAGGTTCCTGACCCAGAGACTCTTCAAACTCTGGAGTAGACTGCCCATACATGTCAGAGCGCCTCTTTGGCCATCTTCAAAAGGAACCTTGATTGGATGGGAGATAGGAAATTCATCCCGGGGATCACGTCAGTTGCCCAGCTAGACAGGGTTCCAGGGAAGTGAATATTGTGGGAAGAAATAGCCAGGGAATTGTTATGGCTAGGCTTGTTTAAGCCCTATGGCCAATAGCCTAGTACTAACCTATGAACCTATTTATTTATTTACTATAATATTGGAAAGCAAAAATAATGTGACTTGAGACATAAAGACTTTGGTCATCTTCTCCTACATAACCCTCTGAATATTTCTGTTGCTGAGTTCTTATGGCAAAATACCTAAATGTTATTTTGACCAATCTTTGTCCGTAAGTATCATACAATTGTCTATAAAACTGTTTACAAACTAAAGCTCTGTTACCAAAAAAAAAAACAAAAAAAAAAATGATTTGCACATTCTTGATGCAAGAAGGGCTCTATGAATGTAATTATGTTCAAACCTGAGAAAGCCCATATATATATATATATATATATATATATATATATATATATATGTATATATATACACACACACACACACACATATATATATATATATATATATATATATATATATATATATACACACACACACACACACATATATATATATATATATATATGTATATTACTTATTTGTTTTGATTACTGTGACGTTCAACTTTGCTGTATCCTATTTTCAGTGGAGAAAAGTTCCAGAAACAAAACTGTACAATATAAGGAAACAGAGTAACGTTATAACAACATGTATGGGACAAGAAAACATAACATAATACAGCAAATATTCATAAGTAGGACAACATAAACAGGTATGAGGATACTACATTTGCAGTGCACATAACTCATCTCAAAACATAGCTCACTTTCAGAAGGCTGTAAACAAAATATGCCGGTTTATTTTCCTTGTAGACTTTAGACTGGTCCATTGCATGCTGCTTCAGAAGGTAAACTGGCTTTTGATTAATGGTGCATCTAGATTCCATGCAGCACTCATTTAAGCTCCTTAAGATGAAATACCAATTCTGCCAGCTAAAATACCTATTGTAAAAGATTGTAGCTACTCACTCTTGCGAATACTGCCAGCTAAAATACCAATTATAAAAAATTGTAGCTACACTCTCTGATCAGATGAACAAGTATTCTTATCCATACTAAGGCTTCTTTTGTGCCTGTAGTGGGTGAAAAGGCATTGCCCTAGATTGCCTCAGTATGCTGGAAATATGCTAATTGCTGAAATTTCAAATGAGCCAGACATGTAAAATTCCAAAACAAGCTGAAGGATCATCTAAATGTAATCTAGAAATGTAAATGTCTCAGGGAGAATTGCAAAACTGTTAATTTCTTAGTCTTTCTACTACTACATGCTTCAGATTAATTTAGTAAATGGACTTGGTAGATTGGCTTGGTTACTAACCTTTTTCTGCTTGCTTACTGTCAGGTTTATGTATCCTGTTATGTTCATAGTCATCCCTTGTTATAACAGGAGTTCTTCACCATTCTAACTTAAGCCAGCAGTGATGTGATTATTTGTTGTTAATCTGTTTTAGTACTTAATCTGTATTAATGTGCTTTACATATGATTCTATATTCTGTACTTTGATTTTAGCTTGTCGCTCTGTACAGCTGAACCTTTAGCTCAGTTTGTGGCTAACATGGATTGAAGGGTCACTTTACTTACCCAGTTAACAAACAAGACAGGAATGTGTAGACAGATAGCTAACTAGCAAGCAAGCTCAATGCACAGACCGACAGATAAAAAGTTTACATCTGCAAATAGGGTCATGCATCTTGTAAGCATTCAATGTTTTAGAAAATAAACAAACAGACAAGCCACCAACCAACCAAATAATAGATTAAACTTGGCACAAGATATTAGAATTTTTTGTCTCTGTTATGCTTAGCTTTATGACATGTATCCAGAGGCTTTGTTATAAAACAAAGAAAAAATAGAGGGCACAGGCAGAGAGAAGAAATATGATAGTGTGGTGTCAGTGGATACTGCAATGATCTCGTTGCTGGCACAGTTAAAAGATGAGCAAGCACATATGTTAAAATTGGGGTGCCTTCTTTACATATGTGCAGAATGATCCATTCAGTGCATTTCTAGACAGAAAGAAATGGATCAGAAAGTCATGTATAAAGAAAAAAACAACAACAAAAAATGCTTTTGGCATATGTAGCACCAAATTATGCATCTGCCAACATACATTCTTCAGCCAATACACTAAATGACATTGACCCAGAAACATTAATCACAGACATTTGCAACACTCGAAATTTTTACCTCGCAGTTGTAACTACGTCTTTGCAACATTATATTGTAGTCAGCATTTGTTTTTGGATAGACTGAATTTTTAGTCATCTCATTCTGTTAATGTTTTAGATCTTCCTTACATTGTTGTGTTTCTTGCATGTTTATTTTTATCTAATTTAGTTTGTCAGCTAACACTGTTTGGGTTTCTTCAACTCATTCACTCCAGTGGAGCTCAGGAAGTTTGCACTGCAACTTCCAATGGGTGGAGCCCATGCCTTTTGACACCACCAAGTTGTCTTCACGCCTCACATTTTCAAACAAATGTTCATATCTGTGGAACCATAGCAGTTATGAAAGAAGTATAAATGACAAACTCTTCACCACAACCTATTTTTACAGTGGTAATATTCATTAGGTTCTAGGTCTTAAACCAAATTTTATAAGTCACAGTAGACACAGTAATTATTAGATTTGTAATATTTTATAAACAACTTACAATATCAGTGCAACCACTCGTTACACAGATGACTATCAGTAACATTTTATTCATCTAACTGAGAGCTTTCATTATATCTATATAAATTAAAATCATTGTGACTCCCGTGCCCTGGCCCAGCAATCAAGGAGCCTCAATCCTCACCACTAACACCAGTGAGGGGTGTCCATATAGGGAAAGGATAATAAATACACACACTGTAAAGCAGAATTTCCCTTAAGATCACACAGAGATCACAGTCAGTCTGGGGCTGGTTTCTCCCTTCCTCTCAAGGTCCCTTCCTCTCCAGGTCCCCAATAAGACTCCCCACTGGTACAGCTATAGGGTCCAGATCGCAGCCTAATGGGCAAGCTAAAACCTCCCGCACCCCCTCTGTCCAACCAGTGCTTCATGTCCCTGCCCAAGTAGCTGACACACACACACTCACACTTTGCGTTGAGTTTATACAACCACACAGACACTCCTGGGAAAGGCTGGCACAGGTTCTCCAGCTGTGCCCCTATTCTGCCCAGTCTAAAAGTATTACCAGCTGCCACCACCCACTAATATTTATCAGCTACTCAAAGGCCCTTAAAAGGGTGTCCAATTATTACCGTGCAATATTATTATCCAAATAAGTGTGACCTAACAGTTGAGACTTATTTGGAGTGACTTGAAGCAATCACTATATACATGCAATGTACTCTTAGAGCTTAAATTATCTCTACACAAAACAGCCACATTGAAAGGTTTAAAATATTTAATAATAAAAACACTAAAGACAATACTTCTTACTACAGTGCTAGTCAAGAGTTCAGAGATCACAGAGAAATAATACCGTAAAAAAAGTTCTAACATCAACACAAAAAAACACTTAGAAATAGCTAGGAATTAGGAAGGAAGATTAGAGTAAGAGAAAGCACAGTTCTAAATAACTTGCATATAGAGCAAAGCAGTGCTGGTGATTGGATGCTCTCAAGACAAAATGTTCTGAGCTCTCTGATTCTCTCTTTAAACTGATAACACAGAGCTGCTTCACATGACATCATTCTTCACACTTCTCTGGTGTTCCCAGGCTACAGAAACTACATTTACATTCTTTACACCTGTCCGAATCCAGAGCAGTAAAGGACATTTGTACATAAAAATTTTAGCCATCAACTCCGGTCTTAAAACAATAGGTAGGATGCCTCCCTCTAGACATATCTGCTCTTTATTTTGACTTCAAAGACAGTCATAAAATGCTTGACTTAGGTTTCTTACAGCAGAGTGCACTGTTACATTTTAGCAGTTCAATGTCTAATGCAGTCTTTTCACATTTAAGAGAACAAGCCTGTGACTTACGTTAATATTTACAAATGACAGAATTATCTACAAAATTCTATGTGGCTAGGCTGGCGGAATTCTCTTATCTTCACAATCATAAAAACAACAGTTACTATCTATTTACCTACACTAGACAGAGGTCAAATGTCAATGCAGTTGTTTGCCATTGTCTAAGCTTTAAGATGAAATCCTTTAAAACCTTGTACATCGCATGGTTTTAGAATTATTGATGCAAATATAAACAGGCAATATTTAACACCTAGAGGCATCAGTAGGAGTTAACTGCAGATAACCTGGAGGTGTCACTCTGATGTAATGAGTTAAGCTGAGAGATTTCCTGGAGCAAGTTTTAAG
Source organism: Protopterus annectens (assembly GCF_019279795.1). Classification (NCBI taxonomy): domain Eukaryota; kingdom Metazoa; phylum Chordata; order Ceratodontiformes; family Protopteridae; genus Protopterus; species Protopterus annectens. Next base: position 276,213,044 of record NC_056743.1, read on the forward strand.
GCAGCAACATTATACTAGAGTATCAACTTTTCAGTAGTATTTTTACCAATTATGGTGGGACCTCTTCCCCAGTGATGCCTCTGTTTCAATTTTGCAAGTAGATGAAGTGCAGTCTACATATTCTGAATACTTTTACTGGCCTACAGTTGTCTCAAAGCCTGACATCTAGGTATCAGATGAGACAACAGCTTCATTCACTTTTAACTACAGATTTTCCCAGTGCTGATTTTATGTTTTGGTTTTGGATTTCTGCAAGTAGTTTTTAGCGTAATGCTCTGGTAAGCAGCCATACTGAAGTTTTATACTCTCCATTATCCAGTAAATTTACCTTTATACCACTTAAAGTCACTTACTTAAAATGATATTTCACCAGTGTACTGTACTTGTGACGTATATAATTCTAATATATCAATACCTCTTTGACTGCTTTCACAGTGGATTACTATAAACACTTAAAGAGCTGCAGGATCTTCTTCAAAGTTTGGTTCCAACCTCCAGTTGTATTGCATCAGATTATCAGCAGAAGTTTTGTCAATGACAATATTGCCAGATCATTAACGTGATGCCCTACTGTCATCAAATATATGTGCTTTTTGTGACTTGTTGACTATGTGGGAGTAATGTTTTGTAATGTGTGTTTTTTTTTTTTTTTTTTGTGGGTTTTAAGGGGCTCAGAGTTAGGCACTAGAGAGACTGCAATGGATTTGTGTTTTATTTAATTGAAGGTGGATTCTGAATATGTCATTTTCACTGAAATGTTGCATACTGGTACAGGCTCATATTTTTTTCACTGTTGTGTGGTCGCAGAGTTAGTATACTTAAGGGGGTTATGGGCATATATGGAGGGATGTGCTGCCCCCTCCTCAGATGTCTGCTTCATTGTTTGTTGTCCCAGTATAATGACTAGGTGCTGATGTTCTTCGTGTTTCACTGTTGCAGTCATTGCATTTGGGTTGTCTGCCTGTAGGTAGCCCTCAGCCAGCCTGAATACCAGAGTCTTGGATTCCTGCATCGGATGCTGTCCCTTCTTCCATGACGTCAGGTCATCAGGGGTATAAAACATGCAGCCGACGCCATTACATCAGTCTTAATTGCTGTGCGGTGCCAGAAGCAGAAGCAGTTCACAAGTGCCGGTCGGCCGACTCCTGTAATTTTCGTTTTCGAGTTTCAGAACCGAAGTCTTTGAAAATAGCTAAGTACCTCATTGGGATCCTTTTTCTTGCTCTTAACTGATGTCAGTAAAAGTTAACAATTGTCTTACCTGTGGAAAGCAAATACCTCAAAGATTTTCATTCATACTGCATTCCTTGCTTAGGTCCAGACCATGACATCCTTCGCTGTCGGTTTTGTGCCTTATTCAACCCCCGAACTATTTGTTGTCGGTCTATTTTCGCAGCAAATTATTTTGGAACTCGGTTTAACTATCCAGAAATGGCTTCAGTAAGCCATCCGACTACCGACATTCTGAAAAAACGTAAGGATAAAGACAGAGACAGACCGCATAGGTCCAAAACTGCCGTCAACGCTTCCATTAAGCTAGTCGCCAGTTCGCCGGTACTCAGTGAGGTGCTTTTTCAGCCCCTGATGCCCGCTACTTCAGTTTCGCAAGCCTCTACTGAGACCCATTTGGAGTCCGGTATGCTGCGAGATGCTTCTACTATGGAACCTGTGGATGTCTCTACCTTGAATGGGTCCGGAGCCGCTGTGCAGGCACTGGCTTCTGAGGGTGTATTCAGGCCTACAGATTTGCATTTTAAACCGACACCATCTTCTTCATCCAGGCCTAAAACTCGACCCACACCTAGAAAACAGACGCTCAAACCACATGGTCAGGCCCATATGCCTAAAAAACAAATGCTTAGAATGGCTGAAGACCTTATTACTTTAATTAGGGGAAGTCAGCCTTCTCCCTTTAAGAGACCTAGAAATGATTTTCCTTCTGATTCTTCTGATCAGGATTCTGAAATTTCTGTTTCTTCTGATTACCAGGATTTGCCTCTGTCTACCTATGAGGATTCTGATACATAGGATTCCATTCCCTCTGCTTCCACTCCAGAAGATTTTTCTTTTGGTGAAACCTTGCACTCTCTTAGGGAGCATTTCCGCTGGGAAAGCCAGGATTACTGTGACTCCAAAAAGAGGCTTAGGAAATTCTTAGTCCTCCCTCAACATAGGCCTTTAGCTATCCCTCCTGCTCTGGACATTGTAGATGATGCCTTCTTGGAATCTAGCCTGGCCCCAGACACTTTACCTCCAGCTCCCAGAAAACCTGACAGGTATTAGAGTACCTGACTCTCACAGGTTCCTCTTCAAGAATCCTACTGCGGATCCAGAGACCATTTCCCAAAGACCAAAGGCCATTAAGGTTACTGCTGCCAAAAACCCTACCCCCTCTGATAGTGATTCTAGGGCCTTGAACAAATTGGGTAAGGAGGTATACACTTTTTGCTACTTTGGCCATTAAGGCCTTAAATTGCCAGTTTCATATGTTAAAGTATCAGCAGCATATTATGGGACTACTTAAACAGAAAATGATGTTGATTCCTGACTGTTCTGAACATGAATTGCAGGATTTAATGCATTCTGCTGAACAAGTTGATAAACATACTTTGCAATGTTGTTTTGACTCTTTAGAAGCATATTGCAGGGCTGCTGCCACTGCGTCTGTACTTAGAAGGCATGCTTGGCTTAAGGAGCAAAACTTGCCAGATCATGTTAAAGCTAAATTACTGGATGCTCCCTTAAACCAAGGCCGCCTGTTTGGCAACAAAGCAGAAGTCGTCCTTAAAAAGATGAAGGAAAAAGCTAAATCTATGCAAACTGTTAAAGATTTCCTGTAAGTACAGCCTCCCAGATTTAGTAGGTATTGGCCTTCTATGAATTGGTCCTTTCCAGTCTCTTCCAGGCCTTCTCAGTCCAAACCCAGGAATATCAGACCACCTAGGTTACAGTCTCAGGCTACACACAGGCCTAAGCAGTGGGAGGCTCCCACTTCCAAAGCAGGAAGTAGTAAGACACCCCCCTATGGAAAAATGTCACAATGACTTAACCTTAACCCTTTCAAGCCCTGCTCAACTGCCTGCTCCCTTAGGAGGAAAGCTCGGCCTGCATGCAAAAAACTGGGAACTCATTACCCAGGACAATTGGGTTTTAAATGTAGTTTCCAAGAATACAGATGCCACTTCCACACCCTACCATCCCCAAATGGTTTGCCAGACCCACCCCCAAATCAGTGGGCAGAGGCTCAACAGCAGGTTCTCTCTCTTCTAAGTTTCAGGGCTATTCAACCTGTCCCAGCAGAAGAAAGGGGACAAGGTTTTTATTCAAGACTTTTCCTGGTACCCAGAAAAGTCAGCTCCTGGTGACCTATCCTGGACCTCGCTATTCTAAACACCTTTTTGGTAATCCCAAAATTCAAAATGCTAACACTTCAACAGCTGCTTCCTATGCTAGTGAAAGATGCCTGGTTGGCAACCTTAGACTTAAAGGAAGCTTACCTGCACATTCCAATAAGGGAATCTTGCAGGAAATACCTACTCTTCAGAGCAGGCTCCATGCACTATCAGTTCTCTGCACTTCCTTTTGGCTTATCTACTGCGTCCAGGGTATTCACAAAGTGTCTAGTTCCAGCCATTGCATTTTGCAGGCAGAGAAATATTCAAATATACCCATACCTGGACGATTGTCTGATTCAGGCAGAAAGCCAGTATATGCTATTAAAACATCTGGCATTCGTAAAAAAACTTCTAACCTCGCTGGGGTACACCAAAAACGAAAATAAATCTTATATCTTACATGAATCTACAAAACAAGCACCGGCAAAACATACACATAAATACACAAAAACATATTCGGAGGCACTAGGTACCAATCTGAAAAAGAAACAGTGCCCTCCAAAGCAGACAAGCAAGCCACCTGCACCCCCAAACACAAGCCAGAAAACACATAATTCACCTCAGCAGTGTGCCTCACAATAGCCCTTAAGGCAAAACACCATATCTAACACGCTAGTAATAGGAGACTCTGTAGTAAGGCACCCGGATGTTCCGCTCACCAGGCTGAACAAGGAGAAGGTTACTGTCAGCTGCCTGTCAGGTGCTCGGATCCGCCACATAACACAGGCACTTAGGTCACTCCAGAACAAGTACAAGTATGACACTGTCATTGTACATGTTGGTGTGAATGATCTAAGATGTACCTCCCTGGACTACATGAAAAGAGACATTGAGGAGCTCTCTGATCATGTAGCCCAAGCTGGTATGACCCTGACCTTGAGTAGCATACTACCTTCACCTAGAATGATACCACAATACAAAGACAAAATGATCAATTTCAACAATTGGCTAAACTTCTGGTGTCACTCTAAGGGGATCCAGTATCTGTCTGCCTGGGATGACATGATAGACAAGCCTCGCTGTTTTGCCAGAGATGGGTTGCACCTGTCACCCCTAGGTTTTTGAATACTGGCCAAGGCTCTTGCCGTCCCCATAGTGCCTTTTTTAGGCAAGGCTCAAAGGACAAACCAACCACTGTAACCAGCACAGGTAACCAAAAACTAAGGGTAATGCTACTCAACGCCAGAAGTCGCAACCTCAAAATGCACACACTCGAGGCTCTCCTCAGCATGGAGAAAAGCTCAAGAGAGCACCCCAGCACTGCCAGGTTACAACTCATATCATACCTTCCGGCCTCAGTTACTGGATCGCAGTACAAAGGGCAAAGGTGTATCCATATTCATCAAGGATACCCATATCTCCAGGTTAGTAGCGCAGCATGATGCCCCAGAGATCATCCATGCGCAACTATCAGCAGGCAAAACCGCATTTCAAGTTGTAGCCGGTTATAGATCGCCCACCATGTCCCAAGATGCTCACTCTGCATTCCTTGAGACATTGGAAAATATAAAGGTCCTACCCAACACCATAATCTTGGGTGATTTCAACTACCCTGGTATAGACTGGGCGAACTACCCATGTTCCAACTCCTATGCTCAGCGATTCATAGAATTTATAAATTCAAATGCCCTTGAACAACTAGTATGTTCCCCCACTAGAGGGGACAACATATTGGATTTAATCATCACAAATATGGGTGCCCATTGTACCACACCCATTATCACTCCCTCCTTGCTCCGATCCGACCACAAACTGATAACCCTGGACATCCTCACCCCTCCACCTCCCCAGTCAAAGAAACCATAGTCAGAAACCTTTCCAAAGCAAACTTCAAACTACTTGCATCCGAAGTGGAAAGCTTCACTATTCCCTTGCAGAAGGATAATGATATCCAGAATGCAGAATCCTACACCAAGGCACTCTATATGCATCTTCAGGATTGCATGGACCGTGCTATCCCAAATAAAACCAAGACTCCTTCCTCAGGCAAGAAGAAACCAGTCTGGTGGACCCTGGCCATAAGCAAACTTTACAATAAAAGGAGGAGACTTATACAAAAAAAGGCCAAATCTCAAGTAGAAAAATCATCCCTGATCAGCATCAGTAAGAAATTGAGGACCCTCATCAAGTCAACTAAAGCTAATTTTGAAAAGAAAGTTGCCAAGGATGCCAAGGATAACCATAAGGCCTTCTATGGCTACGTCAAAAACCTAAATGGCAACGCTCAGGTCTGTTCTGAGCTAGTACAAAATGAAACAAAATACACCGACCCTTCTGACATTGCCAACATCTTGGCTGACAGGTTCATAGCAAATCCCCCCCTTACCACCTACAGGGCCTATTACCATTCCAGGGGATTGTGTAAGTCCAATTATTACTGATACGTTGGTCAACAAGGCTCTATCTAAAGCTAAAAACACTGCCTCCATGGGACCAGATGGTGTCCCAGGCTGTGTCATACGCGAGCTCCAAAAGGAATTAACCCTGCATCTTAATACCCTGTTCACTCTCAGCCTCTCCACAGGATATGTGCCCATAGAATGGCGCATGGCAATGGTGGTCCCGCTACACAAGGGTGGGGCCACAACCGAACCTGGGAACTACCGACCAATAAGCCTGACCAGTCTGATCTGTAAGGCTATGGAGCGAATCATTATGGAACTCATAAATGGAGAGATTGGGAACCTCCAGTCGCTGTACCCCACACAGTTCAGCTTCGTCAAGGGCAGATCATGCCTCCTGAACCTGGTGGATTTCTTTGAGACAGTTACTCAGGCTATAGATAAGGGAAAGGAGGTACACACGGCTTACCTTGACCTTGCTAAAGCATTTGACACCATTCCCCATTCAGGTATTATTGATAAGCTCACCAGCCTGGGCATAAACCCTTACGTCACAAGATGGATCGCAAACTGGCTCTCAGACAGATCCCATAAAGTAAGAGTAGTGGGATCTATGTCCGAATCCAGACCAGTAACGAGTGGTGTGCCTCAGGGCTCTGTCCTGGGGCCCCTCCTGTTTGGCATATACTTCTCAGAAGTACAGGCAAGCACGGAAGGTCTGTGGCTGACTAAGTTTGTGGATGACTGCAAACTGGGTGCTATAATAGAGTCTCTGGCCGACATGGAAATCCTCCGGAAGGGCCTAAATGAGACTGATGCATGGTGTCAAAGCCATGGTCTCAAGTTAAATGCAAAAAAATGCGTAGTAATCCCCTTTGGAAAAAACAGAGTACCTGCAAACTACAACATAGGAGGTAATCCCCTGAAATCTGAAGAAGAAATAAGGGATCTAGGGACCCAAGTAGATAGTCAGCTTTCCTTTGATAACCATGTTGCCAAAGTGGTTAGAAAATCCTTCTATGTGACCCATCTGATCACGAAAGGGTTCGCATCAAGATCTAAGGATGTAATGGTGCCCCTCTACTCTTCCCTCATCAGACCCATTATTGAGTACAATGCACCAATTGGAATGTACCTGGCTAGACATCTCCAGCAGCTGGAGAGACCACAGAGGTACCTAACCAAGAGGATTACTGGCCTCAAACAGTTGCCCTATGCAGCACGATTGAAAATGCTAAGACTGTTCTCTGTTGCATACCGCTGTCTCAGGGGCGATCTCTTTCTAATGTACAGAGCCATGTCCAACCCAGAATTGTTGAACAAGCTCCATCTTAGCAAAACCAAATCTACTTGAGCTTACACACTCTAGGGATATAAACCTCAACACAACAATGAATAGAACATGCTGGAGGGATAGATTTCCTTCGCAGAGACTTCTCTTACTATGGAACAGGGTCCTGATCTACTTAAGACAGAGCCCCTCACTGTCACTCTTCAAGAGGAACCTTGATGAGTGGATGGGTAACAGAAAGTTCACACTGGGGATCACACCAACAGCACTACTAGATAGGGGCCAAGGGTACTAGCTGCTAGTACAAGGGTCTAGGGAACTACTAAAAGGGCGGTGAATACCGCACAGTGTGGCTGGGCTAATATATGCCTTCGGGCAGATAGCCCAGTACCAACCTATGAACCTATCTAGTACCCTGCCAGCAGATTGTATTCCTGGGACCAAGCTTGAACACAACTTCCCAGATGGCTTACCTCACACCAGAGAAACAAGTTTATTTGACAACCTACTTCAAACTACTGGCCACAAAGACCCAGCTATCTGCATGGAAAATTTTGCAAGCCCTGGGGTTCATGGACTCTTGCATTCTACTAATTCCATATGCAAGACTGCATATGAGGAAACTACAATAGTATCTAAAAAGCCTATTGTGTCAACATTCTCAGGACCTGGAATCAATGATTCCTATCATTCCTTGTATAAAGACAGAGTTCCTTTGGTGGGCAGAGGCCTGCCACCTCAACAAGGGGCTCCCTTTCAATCTACCCCTGCTGCCCAAACCCTAACAGACACATCAGACTATGCATGGGGGGCTCACTTAGCAGGGTAGTGCATTCAGGGCAAATGGAACCCGAGTCAGATGCACCTGCATAGCAGCCAAAAAGAAATGTTAGCTGTACAGAATTTGCTGACGGCCTTCAAGGACCACATCCTTCCAGGACAATTATTGGTAAAGACAGACAACACCACAGTTATGTGGGACATAAACAAGCAGGGGACAACCCACTCGTACCCTCTCTGCAGACTAGCCATGGCTGTGTGGAACACAGCCTTGAGCTACCAAGTGCACCTACAAGCTCAATTCCTGCCAGGCAAGCTAAATTCACTGGCAGAAGAAATCTCATGGACCCACACGAATGGAAACTGGAACCAAAAATATTCAACCTCTTGAGGAATAAATGGGGGACTACAGAGATAGGCCTGTTTGCCTCCCCCCAGAACTACCAATTGGACAAATTCTGCACAAGGACTCCCCAGAGTCAAGCTTGGAAAGTGGATGCCCTGTACTTTACTGGGAAAGCTTCTCAGTTTATGCCTTTCCCCCTCTGCCACTCCTCTCGAAGGTTCTGCTAAAGATCGAACAGAACAAACCAAGGACAATGCCTATTGCACTAGACTGGCTTCACCAGCACTGGTACCCCCTCTTGCGCAGCATGATACTGCTGGATCCATGGCACCTACCTCAGACACCTTCGATGCTGTCCCAGCAGGCGGGCCAGATTCTGCACCCTCAGCTTCAAACCCTGAACCTAGCAGCCTGGCTAATTCCTTGAGCTCTCCAGTAGCATCCCTCAGTAAGCAGGTGCTAGATGTCATTCTGGAAGCAAGGAGACCTAGTACTAGAAAATCCTATGCTGAAAAGTGGAAAAGATACTGTTCCTGGAGCCAGACCTGGGGTATGGGCACTGCAGTGCCCAGTTTACCTCATATTCTTCAGTACTTAACAGAAGTTATCCACAAGGGCCTATCCTTCTCGTTAATTAAAATTCATGCCTCTGCAATTTTAGCACATTGTAATACTGAACCACCCCTCTTCTCTCACCCCCTGTTAATGCAATACCTCAGAGGGGCTAAAAATTTAAGACCCCCCAGGCGAGCCCATACTGCAGCCTGGGACCTTAACTTTGTATTGAAAAAGCTCACTCTCCCTCCATTTGAACCAACTGCAACTGCAGAGTTGAAATTTCTTTCTTGGAAAACAGCCTTCCTTCTAGCCATCACTTCAGCAAGAAGAGTGTCTGAATTACAGGCCCTCATGGCAGTGGAGCCCTTCATTATCTTCCAGGCAGACAGGGTTTCCCTCAGGACCAGTCCTTCCTTTATGCCCAAGGTGGTGTCTAGTGTGGCCCTAAATCAGTCCATTCATTTGCCTACCTTTTTCCCGAATCCATAAAACAAAGGAGAACGAATTCTGCACTCTTTGGACGTGCACAGACAACTTTGATTTTATTTGGACAGGACTAAGCCTCTCAGAAAATCTGAACAGTTACTAGTTGGCTTTGCTGCAGGGGCAGAGGGGAAGGCCATTTCAAAGCAAACCATTTCTAAATGGATAGCCCATTACATTCATTTCTGCTATAAGCACCATGGAAAACCTACCCCACAGGGGGTAAGATCATTCCACCAGGGCTGCATCTACCTATACAGCCTTTCTCAGAGTGGTCCCTACCAGGGACATCCTAGAAGCTGCTCCCTGGAGCTCTGTACATACCTTCACCAAGCATAACCACATGCCTATTATTTCTAAATCCAGAGCTGGTTTTACCACTGCAGTTTTGCAGGGCTTAATAGCTGGCCCTAATGGTCTCCAACTTCCTCCTCCCTTCTTTAGCTTTGGGAATCAGCCCAAATGTAATGATTGCATCAGTGAAACACGAAGAACATAGTACAGTTGTGTACACTTACAATAAATGTAGATGTTCGAGTGTGTTCACTGTTGCAGTCCTGGTTACCCTCCCTCCAGCCCCCTGACTTCTCTTGGCTCTAACTTTGCTTCTTGTTTTTAGCTTTCTGATGTATTTGCTTTTTGATTGTGGTGTAACATAACATATAATTGCATCCGTTTGTGGGGGCACCTGACATCTGGAGCAAGAAAAACTGATGTAATGGTGTCTGCTGCATGTTTATACCTCTGGCGACATGGAAGAAGGGACAGCATCTGACGCAGGAATCCAAGACTCTGGTATTCAGGCCGGCTGAGGGTTACCTACAGGCAGATAACCCAAATGTAATGACTGCAGCAGTGAATACACTCTTAACATCTACATTTATGGTAAGTGTACACAACTGTACTTTTTCCTGACATTTGTGAGCATGGTACTTATGGGCCTTACCATTTAGATGCTGTCCCAGTATAATGACTAGGTGCTGTTTTCCCTGACATTTGTGAGTATTTTATTTATGGCCTGTGCCAGTATAATGAGTAGGTGCTGTTTTCCTGACATTTGTGAGCATGGTACTTATGGCCTTACCATTTAGATGCGAGTCTTGTTTCACCAAAGGTCACATTACACAAACTCATTCCTTGTTTCTCACAAATGACAGCTCAAGTACACACATTTTCATAAGTCATGTGGTCATACTTCTTAGCACACGAAATCTGGGCAAAGCCTAAAATAATGGGTGGACAAAGTGCCAAAAATAGAAGCATATTTTAAATTCTGCTCTTTGAAATTTAGAAAGTTGCTAGAATAACATGATTTGTGTTAGCACTTTCCGAAACTGAAGTTTGTCTTTATTTTGTGACTTCAATCTTCAGTGATTTGCCAGGAAAACGCATTTTATGAGGGAACAGACCAAAAGTGAAGTGTGGAACAAAACACGAACAAATACATATTCAAGCTATTAAGACTAAGCAGCTGTGACTCAGGAATGGGTGATCCAAGCAAGTGACTGTGAGTTTTTATTTTATTTAATAAAAGTTGTGTTTTAATTGCTTCTGGGTGATTGCATTCTTCAGAAGTGAATCTAAGTATATGCATCTTTATCTAGTCAGCTAAAGATGCCATGAACTTTGCAGGCTTTAAAGGAAATATAAGAGGCTTCTAAGGTCTTCAATCAAGGAAAACTGCATCAGTTACCATTAGGAAGCTGCTTCATATATTCTCAGGACAATTTCATAGAACAAAAGATTCAGATATACTCCAAAAGTGGTTTAGAAGTGTACTCCTTCCATGTTTCATAATCCTTTGCATTTAGGAGAGGGATATCTATATAAAGCATGATAATTTTTGTTAAACTTTAATCCAAACATTGCAAACCTTGTTTGTGTTTCCATTACAGCAGCAGTGTCATCCAAGCATAATAATAATTTTGTGATACTTTGCAGTGTCTTTTCCTGTGTGACTTAATACTTGCACAAAGCATGCTGCATTATGCCAGGTGTTTCTCCTCACAGCCTTCCGGATACTTCTCAGGACATCTCATAACACTTTTCAGGATGCATCTGTGAGTCTGATTTGAGTACAGCAATGTCAGTAACCTATAGTTACTCTTGTAGGTGGGGACTGGTGATTTATTGGCTGTTGAAACTTGGAGTTTCGTAGTCTTGGGTAGTTGTCAGGAAGGAAGGAGTATAATCCTTATGCACCATAAGAAACAGAGCCAACCATCAGCACTCCAAGCCACGCTCACTTCTGTTGGCCTTTCGTATGCCTCTCCTTGATCGAAATACAACACTGGTAAAGTAGACAGATATGCTGCAACTTGACAGCTGCAATCCTGTTTTTATTTCACCTTTTCCTGTTAGTAAAGCTTGGCATTCTACTAGTCTGTGGGAACTGGTCTGTGTTCCTTGTCACATGTCTCTTTACAGTCTAACCCCCCCCCCCCCCCACTCAGATGATAATCAGCTGTCCCCACCTCCTTGATATGTTCACAGAGTATTCCAAACCTGCCTTAGCCATGTCTGGGCTCAACTGACGCCATTCTGGGGTTGATGAGGAAGTCGAGAATGGTGATGCAGGGTCATGATGCTTGCCACATGCTCTGCATTAACACTCATTCCCCTCATGGCAGCCTTGGCAGCACTGCAGTTGCTGCCCTCATTAGGTGTATGCAGCCTTCTGCACATGTGCAGCCTCCCAAATGAGTGGCTCAGTGCTCATGCAACCCAGAGCTGGTCAGACCCATATGCTGCATATTGTAGCAATCCTTATCCTAACACCCCTCACCAAGCTGTCTGAACTGACATAATCTTATTCAAGAGTCTGTCTTTGTCACTTTTTCCAGTTCATACTATTTTTTCTGTTTAGAACATTTGATTATTACTAATAAATAACAGGATGATGTACTTTCCATATCCATAAGAAATCAACCAAAATTATTTGTGTCTTGTTGAACATTGCAAGAAAATGATAAAATCAGTTTGTTTGCAACTTCGTCTTTGGAAACCCATATGTCTGATTCATATATCTACAATATCATTTACACACACCTAGAACTGAACTATTAGCTACCCACTGAACTACAAGACTCTGCATTTTACAACAGAAAGAACAATTCCAAAGGCCACTGTACTCAAACATAAAAATGAAACTTTCTGTATTCCATGTTGTCTGAAAGTGACTGGCTTCTCCTTTAACCTCTGGGAATTTGAATAAGGTTTGCACTTTAATAGGAATGATAGTCTGAGCATATTTTAAAATTGTAGCAGCAAGATGACAACATTGAAGAGTTTAAAGTCAGATGTAGAAATTAAACTTTAGATGTCCTGGTTCCCTTAATCAGGCCATCATGCTATATTACCTACATCCAAGGCATAGGAGTTCGATAGAGCTGCATCAGGCATTGCTGTATAAACCAGGTGTTACTCACTGTAACCTTTATGAAGTAGAGTGTAATGCCCTTTTTTGTAGTCTTACTAAATAGTTAAGTTTTATATCCCCATGTTTTTTCTAGTATGGAAGTGCTGTATCTTTTCAATTTATTTCTGAAGGCTTGAGCAAAGTCCCATTGTGTTCTATAATGGATTCGATCAGTGACGTATAAAGTGGTGAAATATTCTCATTGGAGTGACTCGATGTGCTCTTTTGAATTAGATGTGCTGCAGAATATTCTTTTATGCCTTTGCTAAATGTTTTCTGGCCAGAATTTAAGTTGATTTCTACCATTTTTGGATCTTTTATGACATTTATTGATTTGACCATTTATTCTGTAATCAAAATTTGTACTTTTTTGTGAAGTCTTGTAGATAATGCACAGTGAATAGATTTTTCTGAACCATGATTGAAAACTTATCTGTAGTCTGTGTCTTGCTTTTATATCTGAGGAGAATGATCCAAAAGGAAGAGTACTATCACTGATAACCCACATGGGATAGAGGAGTAATCACCTTCCCCACCACAATTTGTTGTGTCTTGCTCTTTTAACCACTGCAAGATCCATTGAATTATGTATGGATTGACACTTAATGCTTTTAACTTGTCAGTTGCCTTATGTTGAGTGCAAAGTCAAGATAAGCAGCAGGAACTGTCAATCATGCAAGAACATTTCTATATTCAACAGAAAGCTTGGGGCTATAGATTGGGCAGGTGCCCATGTTACTAGCATTTTGTTTAACGTGAGTCATGTTAACTGAAATGGGATAACTTAAATTTTCCTTCAGTGTATGTAGGGAGCAACCAATTGCATTCATTTGGCCCGTGGAACTTGAGTTTTTAATTTCATCCAAGGCAGCAGGGGTGGCTGCTCTTGTTTCTGTAACATAGATAATTTTCATTGTTGTGAAGTTTGCAGAAACTACCGTAGACTTAAAAAGGTTAATCTACAAAGCAGTGAATATGAGGTACAAGAGCTGTAATTCCCAGCACACACTGACTTCCAGGTACCAGAGTTCAGCTGCTACATATTTTATTTATTCAACATTTGTTTACCGGGAAAGTCTGACATGGAATGAAGCCAATTTTCAGCAGAGGCCTGGGGAAAAACACTGCAGACACGTCTTTGTAATGTGGGAAGAAACCAGAGCACCCAGAGGAAATCCACACAAATGCAGGGAGGACATGCAGAATCTGCAGAGAAGGCACCAGAGCTGAGAATCGAAATGGAGAACCTCTTGCTGTGAGGTGACAACTCTACTGCTGCACCACTGCATCATCCATAGTTAGCGGAGCATGACTTATCGATATGCGAGTCCCTTTACTTAAGAGAATAAAACTTTATATGCAGCTGTAGGTATGCAGCAGTGTACGTTCATACAGGGGCATCAAACAGTGCTTACTATAGCTCTGTCATGAACTGTGGTGCATTTGTTCCCTTATGCATTCTCCATGCTTTGAGTACAGTATGTGCTGGGTATGGAAATGTTACACAATTCTTTCACATTTGGTTATGTCTGTGTAGTCCTAAATATGAATTGACGTATTTCTGACTCCTGGGGGGGGGGGTTCACTGCAGGTAAGAAAACCAGTCTAAATAGCAGATGTGGACAATGTTGTGTACATGTAGATGTTCTACCACTCTATTTATTGTGGGTGAACAGTCCTCATAATTTCTGACTATTTTAAAGCTGGTTGTTGGAAAAATAGAGGCCTGCACTAAGTTTTGCATGGAGACTTGACAAACATAGCCATAGTCCCATTACCCACAAAACTCTTGTGTGTATATGTATGAATGTATTGCACTTCAATACAAGGGTGCATTTGCTTCTTTATGGAGATAAGTTATGTATATACATAGTGGGGGAAAATACATATATATATATATATATATATATATATATATATATATAATAGAGAGCTAATATAGATATAGATAGATTGTGTGTGTATAATGTCAGACATTCAATTGAAAATGCCATTTTTGAACGGCAGATGTCTGAGTAAAAATGTTTAGACATCAACCAGTCGAAACTTAAACAAAGTGAAAACATGTTTTTTGCAGGGGGCAGATACCACTGCATCCCCTATGTGGGGGTTGTCCCCCTCACATCCCCTGCTAATTTTATATACCATCTTCGAGATAGCAATACAGCTGGAAATGCACTGCACCGTGATCTTGCAATAAAAAAAATGCCAACATTCTTCAGTCAAATACCTCTTCAACTGATTGTACCGGCAGTTCAAAAGTTTGACTAGCTCTGTTCCCATATATAAATAAATTACGTATATGAGCTCCTTGTAGCTCATTGCAAAAGCCTGTAGTGAAAAGTTCCAGCTGTATGGTAGCCCTATGTCATTTTATTTCCAAACTGATGCCACCTGAGGGCTCTGACTGGTTGCATGTGCTGGATAGAGTGCATTTGTGCGCTTGTGTATCTGCGCTCGTGTGCATGTGTGTCTGCACTCATGTGCATACGCACGTGTGTGTGTGTTTATGTAAAGCACACATTTTTAAAGACCCTGCAATGCATGATGAAAAACACTTGGTGGTTTACTTTTGTAATGCACCCCCATCAGTTTTCTCTAATCCAGAATATGTAGTGGATTCTTTTAATGCATTTATGGGTGATCTTTTTTTTTTTCCTTAATTGCACAGACCGTAAAGCTTGACTGAAAGTTCTTAGAAGTATCAGGCCTAATTGTATTCTAATACATTCTGTAAAAATTATAATTGTCTAACTCAGTTTGCTATTAACTAGAGTGGCAGCTATTTCATTGACCCATGTTGGATCATAATTTCTCACTGGCACAAGCTGTAGGCAGGGTCTGTAACCGTCTGGGCGGTACACTTTTTCCCAGGTCAGTCTTTTTCAATTAATGTATCACATAGATTAGATAACTGCAGGTTTACAGTTTGTCATCATCATTATGGTTTGTACTTAACCTATACAGAAGTTAATATAGATTTTTTTTCTGTAACAGTTGTGTAGCTTTTTTTCTGTAAGTAGATTTTGCGTGAATGTAATTCCCAAAAGAATGCACAGTACTTGAGTTATGTGTAGTTTTGCTTGATGTGGTCACTGCATTTTTTTAATTTGTGGGTATTAAAAACTAGGGAAGAAATGTTTGAACAGTCATGAGCAGTCTACATGTAAATTGCAAAAGATACTATGATGAATTGCTGTTTATACCGAGCAATTTCTTTTCTACCCAAGTTGACCATTGTATTTTGTGCTTGGGCACATTTAGAGTTTTGGCTGAGCATGTAACTTTCAGGTTCGCACCCCTCATCTTTTATGGGCTAACCACAGTAGAGGCATTTCAGTGAAGGACAGAAGTATTGGTAACATGTCTGCTCAAAATTGAATATAGGTTCATAGGTAGGTACTAGGCTATCTGCCTGAGATCATTTATAAGCCTAGCCAGAGTGTGTTGGCTTTCGCCGCCCCATTGATTATAACTGATCCTCTGTCAAGCAGAGCCAATGAAGTGATCCCAGGGGTGTATTTTCTGTTACCCATTGTTAGTGAGGGGCTCTGCCTAATGTAGTTTGGAATTTTGTTCCAAAGCATGGGGAGTCTCTGTGACAGAAATCTATCCCTCCAGCATGTTCTATTTATTGTTGTGGTGAGGTTTAGCTCACCAGAACGTGTGGCTTGCAGTGACTTGGATTTCTTTAGGTGGAGCATGTCCATCAATTCTGAGTTGGACATGGCGTTGTAAGTCAGGCAGAGATCACCTCTGAGTAAGCAATATGCCACTGAATACAGCCGGAGTTTTTTCAGTCGGGCTGCATAGGACATATGTTTGAGGCTAGTAATCCTCTTGGTGAGGTACTTTTGTGGTCTTTCCAGCTGTTGGAAGTGTCTTGTGAGGTACATCCCAAATGGGGCATTGTATATGATGGGTACGTGATGATTGTACCGTTAAGATGGCAAGAGTCAAGTGAGGTAAGCTTATCCTTCCAGTAGAACAAGGTGAATTGGGATTACCTGAGTTGAAGGGGTATTTCAGAGCAACACAGTTAAGGCTCCTATACATAGCACAAGCAGAAAACTATCATTCAAAATAGAATATGATGAAACTGGGGGAAGCTCAAGTAACAGGGAGGGACTGGGATTTTGGATGCAGACTTTTAAGGAAAACAATGGTAATCGTGCAGAATATTACGTTCATAAAGTAGCAGAAGATATTCTAAGAACAAAGCTAATATGAGAAAGGAGATTCTGCTGATAGGGATGACTGCATTAGGATACAGACAATAGGCAAGAGGCGGCGGCAGTATATTGGAGAAAATTGTCAAAGGAACCAAGTTATTGGGAGCAGATAACTAGAGAGGAAAAGATAATAGAATGGGAAGATGCCAGGAACTTATTTGGACTGCAGGTTAGAGGTTGCTTTCCATATCAAGGATCGATATTGGAGTATAGGCAAAGAGAAAGAAACAGAGGGGTTCTAAATGAAAGACCAGCACTGGTAGAGGTTTTGGTAGAATCTGGAACAGAAGCTGCCATTAGGAAAGGAATAATTTGTAGGGCACATAAAATATTGCGTGATAACTATAATCAATCAGAGGAGCTTAGAAAGGATTGGGAAGAGAGACTGGGCAAGCAATTCATAAAGAAACCATGGGAGAGGGATATATGTATATCTCCCAAATATGCAACTAAATCTAGAAGAGTTAGGATCTTTGCCTGCAAGTGTTTACATAGGTATTTTTATACCCCAAACAGGCTCCAAAGAATTTTTCCTCAGATAAACACCAAATGTTGCAGTTGTGATTGGGAAGAAAGTTGTAACTGGGAACATATTTTAGTGTAAGGAGTTGGCAGACTTTAAAGATTCCCTGTAGTCTGCACTATCAGAGATGCTGGGTGAGCAAATTGAAGTAACTAGAGAAATGATTTTTTTGAGCTATGATACATAATCAGAATTGCCTAGACATAGTAAGGCCTTGCTGAATCTAATTATGATGGCTGACAAAAATGCAATTACTAGAAAATGGAAATCAAAGTCTAAACCAACTTTACGAGAAGTAATGAAGATAGTAACAGAGATAAAACTGGAACTGAGATCTTTGGAAAAGGGTGGGAGCAAATTACATGGGAAGAAATGGGGAATGTGGGATGAATACAGGCAGAGGAGGAACAAGGTTTAAAAGAAGGCAGGATTTGAATGAGCTATGTATGTAATGGTTAACTGACAATGACTGGACATATTAAAAGTGATGTATAATTGCAGCTACAGTTGTCTTGGCATGGTGTGTGAGGTATAATGTTGGCAAGTAAGACTGTGTCGTTATGGTTGTACTTGAAAAGGTTGACTTACCAGACTGTCGACTCTTATAATGGCGAGACCACAACATCAACGAATTACAACAGTGATCTCCCAGAATGGCAAATTTGTTCTCCTGGAAACTAACCACTTGGCCACCACAGACTAACTTTGCCCTTTCCTCCACTATAGTGCAATCTCAGAGCTAGTATATTTAGGTGGAGGTGTGTGGGGCCGCAGTCCCCCACATGGAGGTGTGTGTGGGGTGAACCCTCTACTCTGGTGGGTTTTATTTATGTATTTTATTTTTTCTTATGCAGTGGGGTTTAAATCAGAAATTATGTAATTTTCTGGGAAACTAACCACTTGGCCACCACTGAGGATTATAACATTATTTGTAAATTAAACTCACAGTATTGGAAAAAATACAATAATACGTCCTACCAAAGTGAGGGGCTTCTCCACCCACAACCCCCCAACTAAATATTGCAACTCCAAGATTGCACTGTAGTGGAGGAAAGGGCAAAGTTAGTCAGTGGTGGCCAAGTGGTTAGTTCCCCAGAGACGGAATTCACCATTTGGGGAGTTCACTGTTGTAAAACGTCAATGTTGTGGTCTCACCATTCCAAGAGTCGAAGTTCTGGTAAGTCTACATTTTCAAGCAGAACCATCATTATGGTTTATTTTCATTTATATAAATACAAAATTGCCAATGTCATAAATGAAAATTTAATAAAGATGTCTTTTGTTTAAAAAAAAGTTGTATATACCACTAGAGTAAAGAGTGGAAAGGGTATGTAATAGAAATTTTTAAGTGTCTCTTGGGAGTGGATTCTGCCAAGTAGATACGAACTTTCAAAGTAGGGGGAGAGAGAGATAAAAGAAAATGAAGACAGTCGAAAGGTAGAAGGGCATCTCAGAGGAGATGCAAGGAAATAGTTTGTTCCTTAGACAGATTAGTGGAATTGTATCAAAAACTGTAAAGTGCAGTGATCCATAGAACAGTTGTACATGTAAGCAGATGTTAGAAGACATTAGAACACATACCTGCCTGATAGGACCTGCAGTTAATAGATTAGATGCAAATTAGGCAGATTGGATCGGGCTAGTCATCATTATTGTACTTGAAATTTATTTCTGTGACACAGATGTCTGATGGAGGCAAGTCAGTAGAACAGCATTAAGTTATATTTTTTGTATGGGTAGCGAAACGGCAGATAAATTTAAATATTCGTGTAGGTATGAAAAGCAAACTTCTTACTAGCTCTCGTTCTTCAACCTGGTCAGTTAATTCACCTTGAGTGTGTGCATATCAAATACTGCTCACATTATCACCAGCACAATAACGTTCCTGCTGAATCAATGAAACTGCAGGCAATCAAATGTCTCTGACGATGTCAGCGCCAAAAAGTTAATAAATAAAAAAGGAAGGAACAAACTTCCTATAAACCTTCGTTCCTCAGTCTAATGAATGAATTACCTTGTATGTATGAGCATATCCAAAACTGCTCACATTAGCTTATTGCACTTCAACGCTTCTGCTAAATCAATGTAGCTCACCTCAGCTCACTGCACGTTACCGCTTCTGCTGAATCAATGAAACTACAGGTAAACCAATGTTTCTGAAAATGTCAACGCCAAAGGTTAACAGGCAAGGAAGAGCAAAACATCCTACAAACCCTCCTCTTTCGTACTGGTCAATAAATCCACTCTCTTAGTATGAGCATAACCACTGCTGCTCACGCTAATTCCAATATAACGGTAGTTCTTCACTACTCAAAAGCATTGCTTGTAAATCAACGGATCGACCAAACGAAAAGTTCAACAAAGACGTTTATTCAACAAACGGCAAGCGCTTTCACCCGAAGGCTTCATCAGGCCAATAAACATTACACATTTAATTCCAAACAGCTTTTTAAATACTTTATAATTAATGACATCACTTCCCTTCTTTCATTCATATCCTGTCATTCTTTGCATTTAAACAGCTAAAAGATACATAATCATATTAATAAAATCTTGTTAATAAAATCTATTTAATATAAACTTTTAAGACATGTACATACTTTATAAATAAATTAATTACCTATAAAATGTAAAATATATGAGATGCGTTTGAACTACCTAACAACAATATAAATATACTGGGAAGGAAATATGTATATATGCATATATAATTATGTATAAAAATATCTATTATAGTATGCTAAATAAAATGATATGTATTATGAATTAAAATATGCACCATGGAAAATAAGTATGCTATATGGTGTCAACAATGTACTATGCACCGTACACTATAGTACACCATAATATGCATAGAATATAAGGATTTAAGGATTTGTATGAAATATATGTAATATCTAGATAATTATATATAAAAAATATAAAAGAGGTAACATATATTATATGTGTGCCTCTGTGTTAGTTAATCAAATTCATGTACACTCTATTGAATATACAAATCAAATATATATTTCTTTCATATTTGTCTCGTGATGCTGCAAAGCATAACATATCTTCCTTGCCTGTTAACCTTTGGCGTTGACATTTTCAGAAACATTGGTTTACCTGTAGATGTTCATCGTGCATACAGCTGCAGTAATCACAGATGGGTTTTCAGCCGTCAGGCGGCCCCTCGGTCGGCCGAATTCCAAAGTCTTGGTCCGGCGTCGGTTGTCGTCGCTTACTCTTCTGACGTCAGTGAGGCCAGAGTATATAAGACACAGCCGACGCCATGTTCTTCAGTCTTTTTTGCCGTGCGGTGCCCGAAGCAGAAGCAGTTCGCAAGTGCCGGTCGGCCAGCTCCTGAATTACGAAAAAAATTGGAAACTGAAGTCTTCATTAAAGCTAAGTACCCCGTTGAAACTTTTCTTGCCTCAGACCGATGTCAGAAAAAGTTAATAATTGTATTTCTTGTGGGAAGCAAATACCACATAAGGATTTCCATTCCCTTTGCATACCTTGTTTGGGCCCAGACCACGACGTCTCGGGCTGTCGCTTTTGCGCTACCTTCAATAAACGCACTATTAAGCGTCGGGCGGAGTTCGCCCAACACTACTTTGGTAAAGCTTTTGATTATAAAATGTCGTTGGATACTCCGACTACCGTTTTGTCCAAAAAACGCAAGGAAAAGGACCGACACCACGCCGAAACAGGCTACACGTGGTCCGGTTCTCAGCGAGACGCCTTTGCAGTCCCTGACTACCGACGACTCTCCTTTGACGGTGTCTTCTGTACCCGAGACCGCTGGGTCCTCGGCCCTTTCCCTGACTACTACCGAAGCCCCTGCTAATGTAGAGCCTACTAATGTGGACAGATCCACCTCTACCCATCGTGTTTTTAGGCCCTCATCTTCCTTTTCAATTAAGGCCTTTACTAAATCCAAAGCAGCCAGGCATCCCACGAGGCCTGTTGCACAGGGCCCATCTCCAGGTCCCATGCCTAAAAAACAGATGCTTAAAATGGCTGAGGATTTAATTACTCTTATCAGAGATTCTCAACCCCCTCCAGACAAGAGACCCAGAGTGGAGGAAGATTCTCCCTCCTCTGATCAGGGATCCATTTTATCAGAACATTCTGATGCAGAGGAGCACTCTTACTCTCCTTTTGAGGATTCGGATGCAGAACAGTCCATTCCTTCGGTATCCCCTCCTGAGGATTTCTCCTTTGGGGAAACCTTGCACACCTTGAGGGAACACTTCCATTGGGAAGGCCAAGACTTTTCAGATTCCAAGAAAAGACTTAGGGAATTTCTTTGGTTACCTCAACACAGACCTCTGGCTATACCCCCTGTTCTGGACATACTGGATGATGTCTATTCGGAGGCTTGTCTTAACCCTGATTCTCTGCCTCCTGCACCAGTCAAACCTGATAGGTATTACAGAGTACCCAGCTCTCACCAATTTCTCTTCAAAGGCCATAATGCTGACCCTGAAACCATTTCACAAGGCCCCAAGGGATTGAAGGCCTCCACTGCCAAGAATCCACTTCCTGCAGAAAGGGAATCCAGATCTTTAGAAAGGTGGGGTAAAAAGGTATATACCTCGGCCACCCTAGCCATGAGGGCCTTAAACTGTCAGTTTCATATGATTAAATATCAACAGTACCTCTTATCACAATTACGGAACAAAATGTCTCAACCTGAACAACCAGATTTAAAAGAGTTGCAGGATATGATGCATATGAGCAAGTGGGTAAACACACCTTACAATGTGGTTACGATGCCCTAGAGGCTTCCAGTAGAGCAGCTGCTACAGGATCAGTCATTCGCAGACATGCCTGGCTTAGGGAACAAAATTTGCCTGAACATGTGAAAGCTAAACTTCTTGATGCTCCTTTACAAAAGGATGTACTATTTGGTACTAATGCTGAGGAGATACTACGGAAAATGGAAGAAAAAGCCAAATCTATGCAAACTGTCAAAGCTTTCTTACAGGTCCAACCACCACGTTTTAGCAGGAATTGGCCCTCAAAAAACTGGTCCTTTCCAGCCACTGACAAGCCCCAAAGAGGTAGATACAGACGCACAAGGGGCAGAGGGCAATCACAAGGATCATACAGAGGCAGACAATGGCAAACTCCAGCACCAAGAGGTGGTGAAGACAGTGCACAACAATACAGGAAGCAAACCCAATGACTCCCTCATTTCCATGCCAAGCAAGTTTCAACTGGCAGCACCTTTGGGAGGGAAACTAGCATTATTTGCAAGCAATTGGCATATTGTCACAACAGACAAATGGATACTGGACATTATAAACAGAGGCTACAAATTTCAATTTCACACTCTTCCAAAAATGAGAGGCATGCCAAACCTGCCACAAAATCAAAGGGCAGAGGCACAACTGCAAATTTCAAAGCTCATAAACATGAAAGCTATTCAAAAGGTACCTACGCACCAACAAGGTCAAGGTTTTTATTCAAGACTGTTTCTGGTACCAAGGAAAGGAACCGACTGGAGACCCATTTTGGACTTATCCATCCTAAACACATTTCTACTCGTACCAAAATTCAAGATGCTCACATTACAGCAACTTCTTCCCATGCTGGGCAAGGAGTTTTGGCTGGTAACATTGGACCTCAAGGAGGCATACCTGCATGTCCCAATCAGACAAAGCTGCAGAAGATACCTCAGATTTCTTGCAGGTTCAATCCACTATCAATTCTCTGCATTGCCCTTTGGCTTATCTACTGCGCCCAGAGTATTCACAAAGTGCCAGGCATCAGTGATCGCCTACTGCAGACTTCAAGGGATACAAATTTACCCTTATCTGGACGACTGCCTGATCCAAGCGGACAGCAAACACATACTTCTGGAACATCTGGCATATGTGACACGGTTACTGCTTTCTCTGGGATATACAATCAACAAAGAGAAATCAAGGCTAACACCATCTCAGAAAATAACCTTCCTGGGTGCCAACTTGGACACAAACACCCAGATGGCATATCTTACACCAGAAAAACAGGGGCAACTATCTCAGTACTTCAAAACACTAGCAAAAGTACCAGGCTTACTGCAAGGAAAATCCTGCAGGCTCTGGGATTCATGGCATCTTGCATTCTTCTAATCCCATGTGCAAAGCTGCATATGAGGAAACTTCAATGGTACCTAAAAATCTATGGTCTCAACACAGTCACAGTTTGGAAGCAATCATACCAATAATTCCATGTTTGCAAAGGAATTTCTATGGTGGGCCCAAGCATGTCAAGTAAACACAGGCCTTCCATTCTGCAAGCCTCAAGCAAAACAAGTCATCACCACAGACGCCTCAGATTACGCCTGGGGGCACATGAAGGACAGGTGCATTCAGGGCAGATGGTCCCAAAAGGAAAAGCACCTTCACATCAATCAAAAGAAATGCTAGCAGTAATAAATGCAATTACAGCTTTCAAGGACTTCCTGCATCCAGGACAATTACTGATAAAAACAGACAACACCACAGTAATGTGGTACATAAACAAACAAGGAGGAACACACTCATACCCCTTGTGCAGACTAGCCATGACTCTTTGGAACTTGGCTCTGGAAAGACAAATCGAACTTCAAGCACAGTACTTGCCAGGATTGGAAAACACACTGGCAGACACTCTAAGCAGAAATATGACAGATCCACACGAATGGAAGTTACATCCTCAGGTGTTTACAGAAATAATCCAAGCGTGGGGGAGGCCAGACATAGATCTTTTTGCCTCCCACAGGAACCATCAATTGAAAAAGTTTTGTTCAAGGACTTTTCATCCAAAGGCCTGGAGAGTGGACGCCCTTTCATTCAGTTGGACAGCATGGACAGTTTACGCATTCCTACCTCTGCCTCTCCTGCCCAAGGTGCTTTTGAAAGCAAGAACAGACAAACCGAGGATGATACTGATTGCTCCAGATTGGCCAAGGCAACACTGGTATCCGCTCCTGAGGAACCTAACACATACTCCTCCCTGGTCCCTGCCTCTAATGCCTCTTCTGCTGACTCAGCACAACTACAAAACTCTTCACAGTCAGCTGAAAACACTCAATCTCGCTGCATGGAAAATTCCTTAACACCACAACAGACCCTACTCTCCAAGGAGGTGCAGGATGTCATTTTGGAGGCCAGAAGACCATCTACTAGAAAAGCTTATTCCGCAAAATGGAAACGGTTTTGCTCTTGGAATGAGAAAAGAGGCCAGGACCCTAAAAAACTGAACTTGTCTCAGGTATTACAGTATCTTGCTGAGCTGCTGAACAGTGGACTTTCATTTTCTTCCATAAAAATACATGCCTCAGCCATTTCTGCAGAATTCAACACGGATCCCCCTTTATTTTCTCACCCACTCTTACGACAGTTCCTCAGAGGGGCTAAGAATATAAGACCTCCAAGGAAGCAACCAATACCAGCCTGGGACCTTAATTACATACTAGAAAAAGTAAAATTGCCTCCTTTTGAACCAGCTGCCTCCACAGATTTGCAATACTTGTCCTGGAAAACAGCCTTCCTTCTGGCCATCACTTCAGCTCGTAGGGTTTCTGAACTACAGGCCCTCATGGCAGTGCAGCCCTTCCTCATCTTCCATCAGGACAGGGTTTCCCTTCGTACCAACCCATCTTTTATGCCAAAAGTGGTATCCAGGGTAGCCTTAAATCAAGCCATACACCTACCTACCTTTTATCCTAATCCTCAAAACAAAGGGGAAAGGCTGCTGCACTCTTTAGACATCCATAGGCAGCTACGTTATTATTTGGGCAGAACAAAGTCCTTCAGGAAATCAGAACAACTTTTTGTGTCCTAAGCTGTTAGGGCCCAAGGGAAACCAGTTACCAAACAGACCATTTCCAAGTGGATTGGCCACTGCATACGGTTTTGTTATTCCTATCATGGGAAACCTGTTCCTACAGGTATCAGATCTCACTCCACCAGGGCCACAGCCACCTCTACAGCCTTCCTCAGAGGTGTTCCTACCAAAGATATTTTGGAGGCAGCCACTTGGAGTTCTGTACATACCTTCACAAAACACTACCACCTGCCCTTATATTCCAGAACAAGAGCAGGCTTTGCCACTGCTGTTTTGCAGGGCATTCTGGCTCAACCCAGTTCCTCCTAGTACCTACCACCCTATGCATAGCTTTGGGACTCTACCCATCTGTGATTACTGCAGCTGTATGCACGATGAACATAGTACAGTTTTGTACCTACCATAAATGTAGATGTTCGAGTGCTAATACAACTGCAGTACAGGTTTCCTCCCTCCTTCCCCACTTGGTAAAGGCATGGGGCCTAACAACCTCTTCATACTACCTGACTGGGTTATCCTGCTATGTTTTATTTGCTTGCTTACACTGTTTTTGGATTACATTGCATTCCTTGTATATGTAGATAAGCATTATTTATGTATTGCCTTCCTTTTGGGGGCACCTGACATCTGGGGCAAGAAAGACTGAAGAACATGGCGTCGGCTGTGTCTTATATACTCTGGCCTCACTGACGTCCGAAGAGTAAGCGACGACAACCGACGCCGGACCAAGACTTTGGAATTCGGCCGACCGAGGGACCGCCTGACGGCTGAAAACCCATCTGTGATTACTGCAGCTGTATTAGCACTCGAACATCTACATTTATGGTAGGTACAAAACTGTACTTTTCATTGATTCAGCAGAAGCGGTAACGTGCAGTGAGCTGAGGTGAGCTACATTGATTCAGCAGAAGCGTTAAAGTGCAATAAGCTAATGTGAGCAGTTTTGGATATGCTCATACATACAAGGTAATTCATTCATTAGACTGAGGAACGAAGGTTTATAGGAAGTTTGTTCCTTCCTTTTTTATTTATTAACTTTTTGGCGCTGACATCGTCAGAGACATTTGATTGCCTGCAGTTTCATTGATTCAGCAGGAACGTTATTGTGCTGGTGATAATGTGAGCAGTATTTGATATGCTCACACACACAAGGTGAATTAACTGACCAGGTTGAAGAACGAGAGCTAGTAAGAAGTTTGCTTTTCTTACCTACACGAATATTTAAATTTATCTGCCGTTTCGCTACCCATCCATTATATTTGACATTTACTTAAAACTATACAGGGTAAGCGTTTCAAGCAGCCAATATTATTTTAATACTATTCATTATATTTTTTGTATATTTAAATGCCCTTTTAAGATGAAGTACATTGTTTTTTTCCCCAAGATGTTTTTATTCATTTTATAACACAATAACTTAACAATATAGTAAGAAGGAAAAACAAAATATACAATGTCCATAACAGTAAAAAAAAACAAAAGTAATATACATAAGGGAACACTTACTATTTCTCTAACAGATTAGACAATTTTGTCCATGCAATTAAATGATGAGGTATGTTAGTCCTTGCTTTTATAATAGCAGTCTCATTATTACAAACGTATTTCACAAGATGAATAAACTTCACTTTAAATACAGGAGTAGACTGGGATTTCCAATTTTAGTAACAATTTTCCTTGCTGTAGAGAAGATAGACCATAGTAAAAATGTTTGTTTTTTAGGAATGACTTCAGGAACATTGAAAAGGATAAGGGAGTCAGAAATTATACAGTTGTCATTCCATAGAGCTTTACAAATATATTTAAAGTCTAATCAAAATGGGGAAATTATTTTACAATTAACAACCATATGTATCCAGTCAGCATCAGGGTGTCCAAATCTCCACTATTTCATTTCATCTTTCTTATACATTATTGCTAGTCTATGTGGGGTGGAAAAACATCTATGTAAAAATTTCCATGTGTATACACTCCAGAACAGGGAAGATGTGGATTCCTTCACCAACTGTAAACAATTTTTTTTTTATCTTTTTCTGAGAATACTTGTTTAACTTCACTTGAATAATTCCAAAAAGAAACCTCTGTTTTGCTAAAGTCATTTCTGAGAATTTTATAAGTAACAGATATGTATGAAGTGTTCTTTGGTCAGCTATTAATTGTTGAGATAAAGTCCAAGATTTTCAAGTTACTCTTACTGTATGCCTCTAATGAGGGTATGAGCTTAGTATGTATGAAATCCGGTATGAGCTTAGTATGTATGAAATCCTTACAAGTCTGGATGTCCAGCAAATTGAAATTTTGCAAACTGTGTTCGCTGATCAAATAGTCTGCAGAACTTATTTTATTAGCTGAGAGAAACTGATTCCAATATAATAGTCACCCTTCTTAAATTCTAACATTTTCTGATATCAAAAGATGTCAGACATTCATTTGTGTAGGCAATAGGAAATATAATTATTAATAAATTCTTAATTGATGAGAAAAACTTTTTAAACAGCAATATTTGGTTTGTAAGATGTGTAAGAACAAGATTTGACCTATCACTTTGAATGTATATTTTTAAAATCCATATAAAGATGTTTGTATTTATTTGAGTATATGGTTCAAGCAATGTCCTGTTACTGTTAAGAAGTAAGGTTTCATGTATTGATTTCCAATATGATGCATAAGAAGTATTATTCCAAACCAACACTATGGTAATAAATGCGGAGTTTAAATAAAAATCAGTATTTGGAAACCCTGTACCTCGTTCATCCCAGCTTGTGGTGTGCCAGAGAAGAGAAATTCTTTTTTTTTTTTTTGGGATACCAAAAGAAGTTGAGTAGTAAGTTAGTAATTTTCTGTTTAATTTTGACAGGTGGTGGAATTATTAGAGTTTGGCCAATGAATAAGATTTTAGATAACAGTATCATTTTGATTAAAGTTAGTTGAGTTTATAAGTTGGTAATTAGATGTGATTTTTTTATAATTAGATTCAATAATGATACCTAGATATTTAATATGCATGCCCTCCCAGTTTGTCTCTTTTTGATCTAAGTTTCATAGTAACATTTTTATTCACTAGAAGTGCCTGAGTTTTGTTGTGATTGAATTTTAGACCAGAGATGTTGACAAAGAAGTTTAGATTATGTATTAGGTGACCTATTGAATTTTCAGTATCATTAGCCGTTATCAGTAGGTCATCACCCAACAGTTGTCTTGGGAGATAATTTGTCTGACACTTTATATCCTTTAACATTGTCATTATTTCTAACATAATTTGCAAGAGGCTCAATAGCCAGGGCAGAGAGTAATGGGGAGAGGGGGCACCACTGTTTATTACCTCTTAATATTTCAAATGGGCTGGATAGATCAGATCCAGTCTTAACATAGACTGTGGACTTTTCATATAGTTTCTTGATTATTCCTATAAAGTGTGGGGAGAAATTTTATTTTTGCAGAGCTTTAAACAGATATGGCCAACTTAGGGAGTCAAAAGCTTTACCTATATCAAGGCATAATATTTAAAGGCCATTTTCTTTCTTGTTTGCTAAGTCTATTAAGGACAGTAATCTAATTACATTGTCTTGTATTTTTCTGCTTTCGATCAACCTGGTTTGGTCTTCTTGAATTAATATTGAAAGAATGTTATTTAGTCTGTCTGTCTGCTAAGATAGATGTGAATATCTTATAATCATTGTTAAACAAAGAAATTGGCCTGTATGATGTGCAAAGGTTGGGTTCTCTATTTTGTTTTGACATGGGAGAGATGATTAAATATTTCCATGAGGGAGGGATGTTTGCTGTAGTTTTAACTTCTTGGACTTCATTGAGTAAGATATTCAAGATGTTATCAGGTAAGAGTTTGTGAAATTCTGGAATTAGACCATTCAGCCCTGGTGTCTTTTTTGCCTTAAGATTTTTTTTGTTCCTTTAATTCTTTAAAGGAAAAGGGTTTATCTGCGTCATTAATATTGTGTTTGGATAGCTTCTTTTGAATATTATTAACAATAAAGTTGTCTATACTTTTAAAACTTGTAGATGAGTAATTAATATTCTAGCAATGGTTTTTAAACATTTTTTAGATCTGTAACTTTGATGGTCTGATTATTTCTAGTGTGTATTATTTCTTTTATAAGACTTTTTTTCATTTGTGTTTAGATCTAATCGAAAACCTGTGCATACACTTGGGACTAATTGATTAGGATTGTAATCAGATTTTTTCCAGATTGACATGCGTGAATGGGCGTACCTTCATTGAAGGTTGTGCGTCAGAGCTGGCAACTCGGCACGTAAAAATCTACTGCCAATCATTAGCGGACCGGAGTTTCGCTGTGGCGACCCCTAACCAGGGAAAAGCCGAAAGACACAACACAACATTAATATTTTATGCTGCATGATATTCTGATATTCCTTGTTCAGTTTGCATGTGTCAGCTAATGCAGATTTGTCATTTGCTGTAACTTTTAGTTTTAGTTCGTCAATTTCTTTTTGTATGTCTACCAGTTTTGTGTCCCAATTTCCTTTTATTTATATGCCAACGTTTGACTTTACTATGTAAGACTAGCTTTAAAGTGTCCCATAGGATAATATCTAAAATCTTTGCATTATTATTTACATGCAGGTAAAGCTTTATTTCATCTGGAAACCATTCTTTAACCCCTTGTACTGTTACTAGATAAGCAGGTACTCTTTGGCAGAAGTCTAGGGGGTCAGTATTAAGTGTTACATTGAAGATGATAGCATTGTGGTCAGACATGGAGCATGATGTCAGCACTACATTATCAATTTTGGCCAGTAAAGAGCTGGTTAAAAAAGACTTTGTCTATGTTGGTCTGTGTGCCAAATCTGTAAGAGTAGTGAGAATAATTCAGGGAGGGTGATATTTTTATACCATCAATGTCAATTAGGGTTTTTTCTTTTATATAGTTGTTCAAGTGCTTGGCAACAGGGGACATCTTGAAGGGCTTAGAGCTTGTAGTATCAGTGGAGGACAAGATGCAATTAAAATCACCTGCTAAGAGTAACTCACCTTTAGACTTCAATGTTGTGGTGTCTAAATGTTTTTTCACAGTTTTAGTCCCAATACCCGGTTTCCAGTAGGCATTTGCAAAGTTGTACATCTTTTTATCTAGTTTTAGTGTGACTAAAGCAAGCATGCCATCATTGCTTGAGTATGAGTCAACTATTTCCAGAATTCTCATTGATTTTCCTATGTTAAATTAGGGCACCTCTTCCCTTGTGGTTGTAGTTTGAATTTACCAAAATCTTTTAATCCTTAAAGGTTAATTTGTTTAGATCTTCTGTTACCAAGTGAGATTCATGAATGAATGCAAAATCTGTTTTAATTGGCATTAAATACTTGTTGACACTACTCCTTTTCATGGGGTTGTTCAACCCATTGACATTAATAGATATAATGTTTAATATTATCTGATGGAGACTGATTTTTCAGTAAAACTGAAAAGTGCTTTCCTTCATTCATTATGACAAATACATTTTTTTAAAACTGTTATGAACAATTTAAAAACTGAAAATTTGAAAGCAATAAAACTGAATATTTTAACAACTTTTTGCATGGATAAACTAAATCCAGGCTTGCTGTCTCTCTCATAGAAGCCACAAACTAACCTTCTCCTGACATCTAGTGGAAATTCCTAGCTACTGCAGGGTAATAGGAAGCAGAAGGGAAAACTTGCATGTACATTAAAAACATACAAAAGGAAAAATTTGATTTAATATACTGTGTATGCATTAACTAAGAACATGAAGCTGTATACAATTTCATATTTTATCTAAACAGACTAACCAAGATAAACTGATTAATACCAATAATTATATTCTTCTTCTTCTTTCGGCTTTTCCCGGTTAGGGGTCGCCACAGTGGATGACCTGTCCACTCATGATTGGCAATGGAGTTTTACTGTGTTGAGTTGCCAGCCTGGCGCAACCTTTCACATAAGGCACACACACTCATACCTAGGGCCAATTTAGAGTGTCCAATCCACCTGCAGCATGTCTTTGGGATGTGGGAGGAAACCGGAGCACCCGGAGGAAACCCACGCGACCACAGGGAGGACATGTAGCCTCCACACAGAAGGCACCCCAGCCGAGGATTGAACCAGAGAACCTCTTGCTGTGAGGTGGCAACGCTAACCGCTGCACCACTGCGGCCGTCCACTAATACTAATAATTATATGTTATGAGTAAATACAGGACTATAATGTCATTAAAGCAGACAGGAAAAAAGATGCATTTAAAACCGTCACTGTCTGAAACATATTTGTAATTCTTAAATAGAAATGTAATTCAGATTAAATAATTAAATATTTACAGTAAAACATGCTTATAACATTTTTTAGATAAAAAAATTGCTAAATGAATGAAAACAGTTTAAATGATCATTCTTGAATCTGATTGACTGTTAGAATTCAGTGAAGAGAAACGAGGTCATAGGTCATGCCTACTTTCTGAAAGACAGCACAGATTGTTTTTCAGTGTTTTTGTGCCTTGGAACTCTTGTTTGGAGCACAGATTGTTTATCATGACTCTGGGAGCTGACTGAAGCCTTTAGAAGCTTGAGCTTGTCACAAAAGTTGTCAAAATTCCATCAAAAATTAAGTGGGCAGGGATTTTCTAGTGAAGCCTTTAAGCATAGTTTGTAAAATGATGAATATTTAAAGTAAAGGCTCCAAATTACCAACCATACACAGATGTTCTTCTTGTTTCACTGTTGCAGTCATTACATTTGGGGTAATCTGCTGGCAGGTTGACCTTAGTCGGCCTGATTAACAAAGTCTTGGGTCCTGCGTCGGTTGCTGTCCCTTCTTCCATGACGTCAGGTCATCAAGGGTATAAAACATGCAGCCAATGCCATTACATCAGTCTTTCTTGCCGTGCAGTGCCCGAAGCAGAAGCAGTTCGCAAGTGCCGGACGACCGACTCCTGAAATTTTTGTTTTCGAGTTTCAGAACAGAAGCCCTCAACTTAAAGCTAAGTACCTCGTTGGGGCAACTTTTTCTTGCTCCTTACCGATGTCAGTAAAAGTTAATAATTGTATTACTTGTGGAATGCAAATACCTCATAAAGATTTTCATTTGTACTGTACTCCTTGCCTAGGCCCTGACCACGACGTACCTTGCTGTCAGTTTTGTGCTTCATTTAATCAGTGCACTGTTGTCAGTACATTTTTGCTCTAAATATTTCAGTTCTTAGTTTAATTATCCAGAAATGATGTCTGTTAGCCATTTAACTACCGGGATTCAGAAAAAAACGCAAAGATAAAGACATAGGCCATCAAGGTCCAAAACCGCCGACATGGCTTCTCCTAAGCCAGTCGCCAGTTCGCCGGTACTCAGTGAGGCAGCCTCTGATACCCACTACTTCTGACTTGCAGGCCTTTACTGTACCCATTCGGAGTCCGGTATGCCACAAGATGCTTCACCTATGGAACCCATGGATGTCTCTACCTTGGATGGGTCTGGAGCCGCTGTGCAGGCTCTGGCTTCTGAGGGTGTATTCAGGCCTACAGATTTGCATATTAAACTGGTTCCACCTTCAATACTAAGACCTAAATCTCGATCTATGTCTAAAAAAAACGATGTTCAGACCCCTGTTCCTAAAAAACAAATGATGAAAATGGCTGAAGATCTAATTACTCTAATCAAGGGTAGTCAACTCCCCCTCCCTCTAAGAGGCCTAGAGCTGAGCTTGACTATGAATTTTCTGATCAGGACTCTGTTTCTTCTGACTCTTCCAATGACCTGGATTTGTCCATACCTACTTATGAGGATTCTGATGCAGAAGATTCCATTCCCTCTGCTTCCCCCACTGAGGACTTTTTATTTTGGGGAAACTTTACATAACGGAAGGGAACATTTCCACTGGGAAAGTCAGGAATTTTCTAATTCAAAAAAGCGGCTTAGGGATTTCCTTCTTCCACCTCAGCACAGGCCTTTGGCTATACCTCCTGTAGTAGACATTGTTGATGATGTGTTTTCGGAATCCAGTATGGCTCCTGATTCCCTGCCTCTGGCTCCTAGTAAACCTGACAGATACTACAGGGTTCCTGAGTCCCACAAGTTCCTTTCCAAAAATCCTGTTGCAGATCCAGAAAACATTACTCAGGGGCCCAAGGGCATTAAGGCTTCTACTGATAAAAATCCTACCCCTTCTGATAGAGACTCCTCTGCACCCCCCCTACACCCCCCGCTACTTAAATATACCAACTCCAAGAACATACTATAGCAAGGAAAAGTGAAATCTCTCATTCCACGCTGTATGCCAATCTCCATTCAGGATTTCAAAGTTTTAAAACTTTGATCATATGATCTTCGTTCATATGAATTTCGAAGTTTTAAGCTTCGAAATTCTGAAGGAGACCCATATATATATATATATATATATATATATATATATATATATATATATATATATATTGCTACATGTTAAAAGATCGAACTGTTGAAATGTCGAACTGCATATGGTCGAGACCATATGCTCGATATTTCAAAAGATTGATCTGTTAACATGGCAAAAAAAAAAAAAAGAAATGAGGTAGAAGGCTATAATGCAGAGGGGCAAGCCCCCCTGCATCCCCCACACACCCCCTACTTAAATATACCAACTCCGAGATCGCGCTACACTGAGAATACAGCACAGAATGGGAAGTTTTCCTATTCCCTGCTGTAGTGCGATCTCGGAGTTGGTATATTTAAGTAGGGGGGGATGTGAGGGTGCAGGGGGCTTGCCCCCCCCCACATTACAGCCTTCTACTTATTTTTTTTTGCCACATTAATAGATCGATCTTTTGAAATATCGAGCATTTGGTCTCGACCATATGCAGTTCGATATTGCAACAGTTCGATCTTTTAACATGTAACCATATATATATATATATATATATATATATATATATATATGTATGTGTGTATATATATATATATATATATATATATATATATATACACACACACACACACACACACACACACACACACACACACACACATCTGTGAGAGCTTATTTGACAGATGCTACCAGCTGCTTATAAATAAAAAACTGCCTCCAGTTTTAGCCATGAGTTAATAGCAGATATTTTATCTGAAACCAAGCTCTATTTCCTTAAAATATATGTCTTTTAAAAATAAGCTAGTTGATTTTTTTTCTGAAAGGTTTTATAGCATTAAATACAGTTTGTTCTCTTGTTTCTGGTAATGCATACACAAAATAACATGTATACTTTTAAACACAATGTATAAACTTAAAGACAATAATTTGATATACTGGTATCAATTCATGGACTGTAATAAACTATAAACAGTAGAATTTATAATCAGCAAATTTAACCTAAGCAGTGATATGTGGTTGGATATACAGAACTGTAGGTACAAAACAGAAAATATAATTAATTTAATACAATCATCAATAAAAGCACTGTCCAAAAATGAATTTATTAATCATATTAATAAATTGGAAAGTAGTGAAAAAGAATTTTATATAGAATATATAGTTATTAAAAATTTAGAGGAACATATTGATGAAAAATACTAGAATTATTTCAAAATTATGAATAATTACTATCCCAGTAAGGAAGACAAAAAAATATGTTGACTTCCTCAAAACATACTGCATCTGTAAAACAGAGATTATTTACATGGAAATGTGTGCATAAAACCTTCATAACTCCACATAAAATAGAAAAAAATAATCTGTTGGAGATGCAAGATAAGTTGTAAAGCAGATTGGCAACATATAATATTTGATTGTAAAAGTATTAAACCATTTTGGGAAGAAATTAGTATTTTTTAATCTTTATTTAATGATAGTCGGTCTAGCTACGGTATTAATCTTGTTCAACACACTGATAAATGAATGCATTAGGAAAATAAACTATCCACTCTCCATTTCTGTGGGGTTATCAGCTGCAAAAAAAATGATTATAACAAATTGGAAAAATGAAGAAACTCCAACAAGAAAGAATTTATAACAATGTCGGTCATTATGAACTTCTAACAGTCAAAATGAGAAAAACAAGAATTGGCACATCTTCAAATATCTGGACAAAACTTCAAGAACTGCTGACTAAACAGGTGATAGTATGTTAGTAAAAATAATTTTATTTTCTCCTTTTCTTTGGTTGGTCTTAAGAGTACTTAGAGTGTTATTTGGTAGACACCTCTGTAAATAGTAGTTTAGTTATGATTTATTTTAACTGCTTACATTTCTATTTCTGTTTTCATTTTAATGTTGAAATTTGTTCGTTTATTAAAATCAGTACAAGTATTAAACAAAATAAGCTATTTGAAAGTGGATTACATCAATATCTGGCATCTGATATTTCATGAATTTAGCAGTGCTTAAAAGCATAAGTTAAGAAATTTGCACAAAATAAAAAATAATGGGAGGAAGAGGCCTAAAACCATGGATGGATTTTAATAATTTTTCTTCTATACTTAGAAGTTTGCTAGAATAACAGATTTTGTGTTCTGTTTTTTTTTTTTTTCTGGAGGATATAAAGTTTTAAACTTGAATATTTGTCATTTTAATGACTTCATTCTTAAATGATTTATCAGAAAACCACATTTTATGAGAGCCATACCAAAAATATGGGGCAAAAATCTGGACATTTTGGAAAAAAATCTAACCAACTGAGAGAGATTGCTGAAAGTGATGTAATTTCTTAGTAAGTAACCACTGCTGATGGATGTCAATCCCAGTTTTGATGGTCCAGTGTCAGAAGAGTCAAACTTTTTACTGTCTTGATTTAATGACACACAGAAGTTTGACTTGTCTGCAGCAGATCTGTAAAGTATTTTCTTGCTGACAGAATGGAACGCAGATATGAAATACATTGGATGTCAGACAATGCTTAAGTGTTTATTATAACAAGGTATTCAGTTGTGCGTACTTTGGTAATCAGAACTAAAACAAAACTTTCAAGTTACCAATTAAGGACTGTAGTACTGTCTGATGTAATGCACCTTTTTTAAGTCATAGATATGCATATAAAAATCTAAATCTGAATGTGTAATATATCCTGCCCACCTTGTATGTAGGATTAGGGATGGCTAATTCCATCATCGTTAAGGTAGCATAGAGGATTCTCAGTCAGTCTTCTTAGTTTGTAGGTTTTAATGTTAATTCCATATTTAGGGTGGCTGACAACTTTTTCTGAACTCCCACACCTTGCTAGATGGAGATGGAGTTAAGGTGGGTGGTGTAAGTCTTCTTTATGAGATGAGTTAATGAAACTACAGTTTATGGGCAGAAGGGTGGCTATAACTCATCTTGGTGTTCTTAAATTCAATTTACAGAGATAAGTTACTTTCACTCCATGTACTTTACATTTGTTGACTCATACTTCCTGTAGTCTGTGAGCACTAAACTGCCCTAATATGCCCACTGCTCCAAGTCTAATCTCTTTCTGTTACTACCCTTCATGGTATATAACAACCGTCTCTTGTCCATTTTTCTTGTATCTGACCTTTGCAAGTTCTGAACATGTTTTTTTTTTGCACTAGTTTGGATATCATTTCTTCACGTATACAAAACAGGTGAATTGATTAAATAAATGCAGTAGTGCATCATAAAATCATTGGCAGTTAAAAAGTCACATATTGTTTTTTCATGACTGTATTGAAAAAAATAGAGTAGCAGAAGACTTGAGAATTTTTAAATGTCCTAGTGGTACTACTGCAGATTGATCTTTTCAAGGAACTGGAGAATGTTGCAAGTAAAGCAGGGGTGGCATTTGAGGATATATTGCACAAACACAGCAAAACATAAATTGATGAGTAATGAAATGACTGTTGTTTAATTAACATATTGCCAAACATGCAACATTATCTCATTTAAGTCGGTTTGAATTAATTTTTGATCAAATTGGAAAAAAAAAAAGAGAAAAACATTAAAGAACAGATGATCTAGAAAGTAGAGACAGGCTTGATTATGACAGTGGAACTGCGTATTCACAGTTTTTATCCCAAAATAAAAAGATTGCTGGTAATTCTGGTATGACCATTAATTCTTCTGACAAGAAGGTTGGAAGAACTGACCATTCAGATGTTTTTATGTAAATCTGCTAAATCCACCCACTTTGGTGTGAAGGTCAAAACATGCAAGGCAAAAGACATCCATAAGTTTTCCGTCAGGGCCATTAGAGCAGCAGAAAGAGTCGGACAGCAATCTGGCTTAAAACAGTGATGAATTGACTGAATTTTTCTGGGACAGAGGTCCAAATATAGCAGAGAGTCAAAGCAATCATTAGCCATGAGTGGCAGGACATGGTTCGGAAGGCAGTAGACCATTCCAGTACATCGGCATTTTCTGTTTTTAATTTAAATGGACATATTGTTTTCTGAAAGCCATCTGGATGCTTTAGAAAACATGCAATTTTTCCTTGTATTAGAACTAACTTTGGTGAAGCTATAGTTCATCTCAAATGTTTATTAGAAAAATGTGATCTTTTATATTTGTTTCATAACCATTTTTGGATTATGAAGTTAGTGTTTTTAAAAGAGGCAGTTTTTAAAAGAAGCAGGGTCTTACATCTCCCTTTGTGTAACATTTTTACAAACATTTGAACAAATGTGTGAAATTATTATATGTCCATTGCTACAGTGCTTTTCTAAATAGATTTTTTTTTAATTTAAAAATTACAGAAAAGCAAACCCTGAATGATTGAACTAAAATGAAGAATTTATGCTTTGAATTTGCACCTATACATGGCTGTTGTGGAGTGAAGCAGGAGATAGCAGTTAGATTTAAAAAACTATTCTATTACATACTTTTTCACATCAAACCAAGTAAACTCATTGTCATACTGGGTGACTTTAACCTAAACATTCTGGGCTCAATAAAGCACGTTTTAACTGATTTTTTTTCTCCAGATCTTAGCCTACTTCAGCTAGTAGACAGCCCAGCTAGACACAACCCCAAGTCTAATCATCAATTCACTTCTTGACCTCATTATTGCAACCAATCTAGACACTATCCCTGCTGTCTCCATTCACCCATCTACTTTTAGTGATCATTGTCCCATCACATTCTCCCTACAAAATCTACAAGTGAAGTATCACCCCTGGATAATGTCTTTCAGACTTAGAAAATCCCATTTTACACTTAAGCATGCTGCAGTTGATCTATTAATCAGTCCCCTATACTTTTCCTTTTTGACACTGACATTGCTGCCAGTAAACTGTCAGACTTACTACTACTTCCTCATGATACCCACTTATTGATTTCAAAGCTACTGACCCCCCCCCCCCACCAACTGAATGTCTCACCAAAGGGCTTAAATCTCTTATGAAAGTGCTTGATGAAGATTTGGAAATGTGGAGAAATGACCATAAGACTAAACATGGTACCTGTAGACTAAAACCTAAACACGTACAATATAAAAAAAAAAAAAAAACTCCCCTAAACATTTCTGGCAGGGAGTCAACAAACTTAACAGGAAGACCCTCCTGAAAATGAATTAGGCAGACTAGGTTACATACCCTTCCCATTTGGTAATCTTACAAGTTTGGACTGCCTCCGAGAATTATCAAGCCTTCCCACAACCTCTCCTACTCACAATCCAGCCACACAACAAAAACTACCTGTAAGAAATTGTAATACTACTTGAGCAGATTCTCATGGACTTAGTATCTGGACCTGACAATATCTGCCCTTGGTTCTTTTACCACTGCAGAAATTTCATCACCACACCACTTTAACACATTTGCCTCACCACTAATACTATGACAAATATTTGGAAATCATCTTTTCTCAGACCAATACCTAAAGAAACAAAGCCTCTACTTGTAGTCACTTCCTCCCTATCTCCATCCTACCTACCCTTGGTAAAATTCTTTAAAAAAAATACTATGCAACAAACTTGCCTACAAAAATGCCATCTACTCTCCATCAAACAGCAAGGTTTTTGGGCTGGTAGGAGCACAGTACACTGACTTCTTTATGGACCCTGACTGATCACATCTTAACTAATATGAATAGAGGAAATCCTTCTGGTGCCTTGTTCATTAACTTAGCCCAAGGCTTAGACATGGTCAAACAAATGTCTCTTTTTCTCCAACTTCATGACATTGGGGTCAGCCTTGATACTACTGAATGATATAAAGACTTTTTTTTTACCAGATGTTCAATCTGGGTAGAGAGAGGACCTACTCTTTCCAGCTGTTCTCTCATTCATTCTGGAGTCGCACTGAGCTCCATTCTAGCATCTCTTTGTCAAGAATCTCCCACTAGACCTAACCCATATACCACTACTTTGTTATGCAGATGGTGTGATCATCTATTATGTCTGATTCCTTACATCATACAGTTGAAATTCAGCTTAAAAAGAACCTTCTTTAGTTACAGAGCAGGCTAATCTCCAATTAACTCCAACTCGTACCAAAATAAAAGACCATTTTATTTGTCACCCATAAAAGATTATCCCAATCCTCCAAATTCTTAAATAATATTTGACTGTGATAATCCCATTTAAGCCACCTTTAATTATTTGGGGATCTGACTAGACAGCTCACTAAATTTCCATGAAAACATAGAAAAGTTGAGAGCTACGATAAATAGTCTGCACTTCTGGGCAAACAAAATGCCTCAGTTCCTCACATAACCAGTAAGGGCTGCTATAGGAATCGGCATCCTCCTTGCCCAGTTTGAGTATGGTCTCCCGTTATCTACATCTCCATCTGTCAAAAACACTAGCAGCTAATAAAATATATCAATTCTTGGCTATCTTACACCCTCAAAGACTAAGCATCTTCCAGTACAGGTCATGTCAGATCAGATTGCATCTTTTGGTCCCTTACTGTTAAAAATAAAAAAAAATGGCACTCCTTTACCCTCTCTCTTCCATACTTTTTTACTGCCCCTCAAACCTGTAACCTAATAATGCAAGCTTGGTCTGGTACCTCCCTACAAAACTCATTCTCTCAAACTGCACTCTACTAGTCCTTGCTTCTCAATGTTGGCCCCAAAACTATGGCAGCCACTACCTCCTGAATTAACTGTTCACACAGAGTGGTCTCTATTCAGGCCACATTTCCAACAATACTTAATAAAGAAGTTTGAATGCAACTATTCTTCTAAGGGACATGTCACATGACCCATTATCTGCAACTGGTAGTATCTCTACCTCCCTGTACGTTTGATCCATCTGTTTAGATTTAGCTTGGCACATCATTATTGCTCTAAGCCGTCTAAACGTATCATTTAGTCTTTGTTTATTTTACCATTCTGTCTTAGCTGACCTAACTGAACAACTACTACCCATATCTCCATCACTTCTACTTCTCTTGCTTTAACTCTACTTTCCCTTTTCTATTTCAGTTATATAACTATAAATTTATTTAGGTTTTAGATCTTCTACGTATAGTTTGTTTGTTGGATTCTGTGCTTACTCATAATTGTAAACCATTGTTGTTTGTATACTGTACATTGTTTTTGTTACACTGTGATGTAATCTAGCCCAAGGCTGTAATTGATCATAGTTTGTGTTCTACGTCAGTAAACAAATTTATATAAATAAAAGCAATGGTTGTGGTGGTTTGATTACTGAACAATACAGGCAGTTATAATTAGTTTAAGAACTTTATAAAGAAGTTAAAAAATAAGCATTTATTGCATATTATCATACTGTTTTAGTTATTTGTAGTATAACTAATTTTCATTGTATAACTAATTTTGATTGTTCAGTTGAATTCTATGTGTTTTTTCAAGTGCAGTATCCTAGACTAGGATACATTTTTGGAATTCTTAGTTCATAAAGATGGTTCTAATCTTAGCAGGAGGCCTGTTGACTCACCCCATGGTTACAAAGTGGAATTCTTGGCATTATTGTCTCTTCACAGTTAGACATTGCCTGTTCGACTCTCAGTTGCCTTCTGTGGGGCGACATGCATGAATGGGCGTTCCTTCCTTGAAGGTTGTGCATTAAGCCCGGCAAGCCAGCATGCAAAAATCTACTGCCAATCATTAGTGGACCGGAGTTCCGCTGTGGCGAGCCATAACCAGGAAAAGCCGAAAGACACAAACAATTTGTGGATAAAAATTTGCAATCTATTTTGAGTTTTATTACTTCTTTTACTCAAGATTCATGGAATTTTACATGTTGTAACATTGTTTTTTCTAATGGTTTAATGGTTACAATAGTCATGGAAGTTTTGTGTTCTTCAGTTCCTGTTCATGACTGAGTTGAAAAAAATAAGGTATATTTTAGTAGGAGGATTTTTTTTCTTCTACTATGGTTTATTTTGTTTTCTGTTGCAATTGATATTGGAAACTATTTTTACATGTTTAAAGATTTATGCTTTCATCAGGTTTCAGGTGTAGCAATGGAGGATGACTGTGATCCCCATTTTAGCAAACCTTGTTTTAGTGGAATGAAAATACGTTTATACAAACTGAGTGGGTTTAATTGTGTTCTTTTCCTGTTTTGTAGATTATCTACTTGTTTTATGTAAGGGTGATACTTTGGAGCTAAATTGGCTCTTAGAGATGTTAAATTGGCTCTTAGAGATGTTAAATTGTACTATGTCTCTTTTACAATTTAATTTAAAATTTGATACAAAATTGCTACTTGTATATTCTAAGGTAACAGAAAAGTAACACTTTTAAATCTGTTATTTATAGAAGAGAAACATTTGCAAACTACTCTCTGTATTATCTTAACTGCCACCCTTTACACACTAAAAAGTCTAATTAAAAGTTATAAGACTACGTTGGCTTGTTTGTGATGAAAAAGACTTTTATTATGAATCTGAAATCTTATAGTTATTTTTTTCTTCAAAAAGGTTACACACCTAAATTTGTTAAAAGTGGTTATAGAAGTTGAGTGCTAAAAGGTGGTCCCACTTTACTCCATTACAAAATATTTTTTTTTCTGGACAGACTACCTGAAAGTATAATGGTTTAAATACTAGTTTTATTTTGACATATTTGTTAGACTTTCAAGGTATCATTAAGATTGGGAAAAAATGGAAAATTATATGGGGCAATGATGATTTAAAGAAAATGGATGGGGGAAGCACCTAGATTTATTAGTTAAAAAAGTTACAGTTTAAAGAGCCTTTTAAAGATGAAACAATGCTGTCAAGAGTATTTTTCAGACAAGGCTGTCAAAGAATTTGTTTCAGGTAAAGGGAACTGTTCCATGTTATTATTGTAGGCTGCCGGTTTATGGTAGTATATCATTAAGTGCAAAAATGTGAATAAAGTTTGAGTATAATACATGTAAATCTTAATGTATTGTTTATTTGGCTAAGTATATACTGTGCCCATCATTTTGTATGTTTGTGAAACTATAAACAGTCTTAGTGAAAAAATTTATGATCATGTAATTGCTATAAAAATAAATAATAAGCTAATGCATTAGGCAAATGTGATGTGAAGTGTATTTTCTTTAAAACATTTTTTCTGTTATAGAACTTTTAAATGTACATTTTAGGTTTGGTGGTATTGATAATGCTCCTGAATACATGGAATTTTATTGGTGGATTTTATTTGAAGCAGGTAGCTGTCCAGTTTTGAACCGTCTCTTAAACAGCTCACCTTTTGTCAGTACTCGATCAAGAGCTGACATACTGAGGGGGAAAAAAGACCAAAGAAGCAGGAGAAGACTGAATCTGGAAGATAGCTCTTCTCCTTAAAACTTCTTTTTCCAGGGGGTGGAGGGACTTGTGTACCAACTCCAAGATCACCATACCTTGGAGAAAAGGGAATATTCTGAGAAATGGCCATTTCAGACTTAGTATAAGTCTAAACTTTCAGCCATTCAGTCTCCATATTTCAGGACTCGCTCTAACGGGTCCCAGCATTTCAAATGGTTACCCTCTTAAACATTAAGTGAGAGTTGCACAATTTGTTTCTTTTTTTTTTTTTTATTAGTCATAATTTTGAATGTGATATTCATCATGTGACTTTTTACAATTGATAATTCAAGAATGTTTTTGTGATGTTAGTTTAATCAGTTCATCTGTGTTATATGATATTTTGTGAAGTTGTTTTAACTGTTAAGAATTAAAGCAGTAAAAGTACGAAGGATGCTTTCTGATAGTTTTATTTTTTAGATGCAGTAGTGTACATCATCTGCCTTTTTGCATTTTGTTTATTATTTCATGCATATCGACTCTTTCATTGAAGTAATACTTCATCACGTTTCTGATAAACTTGTTCAGCTTTATTGCTTGCTGAGAATCCTTGTTTTTCTCTTTGTGTGAAATGTACTCATGTGCTGTAGTCTTTGCAGTCTTGTGGTGATTTTACTTTAATGTTGTGTTAGCTAATCAGATGCCTCATAAAAGAAATGGGAATAAAAAAAAATCACCTAAACCGTGCTTCTGTTTAAATTAGCATATGGGACATTTGATCCTTTCCAGCATTCTATAGTACAGCACTAATTAGCTGACTGCAACTTTAAATGCAGTTACAAGGTTTTTAAAAGAGTTGTAGTTCTTTTATGCATAGACTGTACTGATAAAGTCCAACAGGAGAACCTGAATTCAGATTTGTCTACAGGATTTACAGCAGGTAACCACATCCTGTCATTTAGAAGTCTCCACCAGCTGTACACACGTAATTCTTTGTTGTGATGCAGAATCTCAACTCGACCACTAGCTGTAGTTTGCTGTAACTTAACGCATCATTCTCTCATGTACCTCTATCAGTGTGTAGCCTGGGGTCCTATGTTAGTAAGCCTGCTGTCAGTTTAAGCCAACGTGTTGCATATGATAGATTGTTGTCACCCTTTTGGCAATGTATTTTGCTAAGTAAACTGATTGCATTATAATAGTATAGGTCTGTTGTACTGCATCTTCTGAAAAAATGTCAGCAGTTTTAAAGTATGGGACTCAAAGGTGTGAATCCTGGAATAACTTGACTAAATGTGTGAAAACTGGGGACTTGCATATACTAAGTCTGATTTTGCTGTGTCCGAGTATCCCATTTTCTCAGAGGTATGGGAGACTTGGAGCTG
This sequence comes from Protopterus annectens, assembly GCF_019279795.1. NCBI lineage: Eukaryota > Metazoa > Chordata > Ceratodontiformes > Protopteridae > Protopterus > Protopterus annectens. Next base: position 276,257,173 of record NC_056743.1, read on the forward strand.
GTATATACAAGCAAAAGGGGGTGTGCTGGGAACAATCCTTACATAGGTGTGGGACACTAGACCTCTCCCAAAAAAAAAAAAAAAAAACTTGAAAAGAAAAATGCAGTTGTCAGCTTTTATTTCACTATTCTCCTTTGGTTTTACTGTTTTGTAATTTTGGGGTTCGCAATTTTTTATTTCAGAATTATTACAAATCAAAACTTGGCACTGTATTTACCTTTTACCATGTACTTTGATCACAGCTCTGTATTTAAATATTTAAACTAACTGCAGCAGTTTGTGCAGCATGCAGGTTACTTTTCATATGTCATACTACAAAAGATGTGTCAGTTTGCAAGCAAGGACATATGGGCTGTTAGCAATGCAGCCTAGTGTCTTTGTCAGTCATGCAGTATATCCCATGTTGTATTAGGAACAGAGAGGTGTTCTTCTGTTTCTAAAGTTTAGTAGTAAGTCCTTTATCTCTGACTCTGTGCATTACACATCCCCAACACACACACACACACACTGCAGCCATTGATTATTTATCTTCCTTAGTATAGAAAAAAAATGCTACACTTATTATGCTGCCTTGGCTGCTCATCTTCCAACTCCCTAATGTTTAAAATAATTGACTGGTGCTATATTGTCATATACCCAATGTGCACATTTGCTTTAGTTTCAGTATTTGAGTAGTGGGTTTAGGAAAATCATCAGTGTCAAGAAACCTGCCCAGGCCAGAATTTTTGTCCATTTAATACAGATTTTCTCCAGGTTAATTAGTGGCCAGTGTAGATGGCTTTTAAATGACCTAATCACCACATTGTTTCATAATGTTCTACAGTATTCCGTTACCCTTGCAGCCTGCTATGCTCAACTGTTCTGCAAGATCAGAGAGATGATGTCTCTGCTACCATCAGAAAGCTGCTCAGTGTACTGCATACCTCTCAGTTGTCCGGAATGTTGCAGAACTTCCCTGATTTTGCCTCAAATGTTTGCCCTGTCTCTTATAAAATGTTTGGCTTTCTACACTGAGTGATGTTAGAGATTAGAGTTTTATGCTTCTTATTCAAAAAATGTAGGTTGATGCTAAAACTGTTTCAGTAATATGAAGTAGACCAATATTTAAAACTCGTCCTTGATTAGCTTTGTGCAGAATTCTTGAGCAAAGACATCGAGGGGTATGCAACACTGACTACTGAACTGTTGCAATATTTCGCATCAGCATAGCTTTCAACCTTCTGCCCCCAAAATGTGGAATACTGCGTGTTGTAATCTGGAGCAAATGGGCAAAATGTGGAACAATTTATTAGCAATTTTAACTAGGAAGCACACAAGGTGGTTAAAATGTGTTACTTTATACTTGTAAAAATGTGAATTTGTTGAATTAATATGACTCATTTCTATTTACAGTGGATATTGGGTAGAAAATTTTAACGCTAAATGTGTGGTGGGTCTTTTCAATGAGGATCAGCAGGGAATATGGCCTTAGGAGGTAAAATGAGGAATTTTCTTCATAATGAGGTACATTTGAGAGGCATGTGCATCAGAGACAGTAGAATCTGCTGATTTACTGTTGCTTTTATCTTTTGGAACACAATGTTCATGGAGGCCTTTCATTGTAATTGTTTCTGAGGAATTCTGCCTTATCTTTTTTTTTCCTGTTTATAAAGCATTCTTAGGGCAGTATCTGGCTTGGCAATGTAGCTGCTAGACTGGAACATTCAGAGAACCCAGTGGAAAAGTCTGTCACACTGCTATAGTAGACACCGCCTCAAACCTGCTTTTTAGAAAGGGAGTACCAAGTTTACTGGTGGGTTCTTGGTCTTGTACATTTGTACCATAGTTTGACTTTGAACAAGTCTCTTGACTCTGAACAAGTCTCTTAATGAGACACAGTGCCAGGACGGAGTGTGAAGAAGGTTCTGTGGTGATCAGTGCCCTATTCCAGAAAAAAAATATATAAAAAAGTAAATTAAATAAATAGCCTTTTTTTAATAGATGGACATCATTACCAGTGGATGTAAATGTGGTGAGAAGTGAAGCACAATACCTGGGTGAGGAACGTCTGAGTCTGTGGCCCTGTGGTAGTATATCAGCTGTGGTTTGTAATGCAGTATATGTTGCATGAAGTATTTGTGAATGCCTTGCACATTGACATTTCGCAGAACTTGTATTTTTCCCCTTTTTATTGTTAGTAGCCACTACTGTAAAAAACCATGCCACTTGGAAATTTTGACCACTGTTTCTGAAATTGTATTGCTGTAGGAAAGGTCACTGTTGTCCTTTCACTGCCACAAAGACACCATGACTCAGAGACTTGTCATTGTACATTATTACCTGCATGTCTGATAGATTCTGCAAATCTATATGTTCCAAAGCATGCAATGGATAGTGACTATATAAGCTGAAGCTTTGCAAAGTTAGTGCTTTAGTCTACCTGATTTTTTTTTTGGGGGGGGTCTGAACTTTCACTTTGTGTATGTTGAGTTGGGTACCATTTTTTCATTTACCCTCCTCTTCTTTTACATGTCAATGAGAAAAGCATGTATGTGTAAATAATCAGAGGCTGGTGACATAATTTAATTTCCACAAGGCTTTTTTTCTTATAAAATTGAGTCTGAAAGGTAAAACAGCTTGGCCATTTTCCGTTACTTTGATGTGAATGTTTTGAAGTGATAAACTGTAGTCTAATTAAGAAAGAGTGAAGTTCAAAGTGCTTAAAAGTGCAAGTACATTAAATTCTGGCAACTTCTGAAAGTTGCCTGTCTTGCATAGCTGAGACAGGTAACTAGACAGATTAGTACTAGATGATTTTTGTATAGAAACCAGGGAAATGTTTGTTTTACTTAAATTAAAAGTCAGTCAGTGTGATGGGTAATACCACCATTCCAGTACTATGCTAGGGCATCCATTTTGTGGTGTAACTGCTTCATGCACAATGGGCACAGACATGAGGAAAAGGGGTCAAAGTCTACTTTAGAGGTACATCCAAACATGGAGGGCTGTACACCTTATAATGAGCCTGTATTTCTCCAGACAAGGGAGGCTCATAAGTTTATATTTACTGGGGAGTGAGCTCTACATCACAGTACTTCCACCTTTTTATAATAAGGAGGCAAGGTAATGGATGATTGAATACCCTTGTGCTGAAGTTCTTACTTTGTTTATTTCTACTGTCTTCTATAATTATTTTTGTTCTCTCGGACTTCCCTTCCTTACCTTTTTTATTTATTATTTTATTTATTTTTATTTTCAGTTTGATTACCGGGGAAGTCCACTGTCCAAGAAGTGCCCATTTTCAGTGGAGGCCCGGGGAGAAAAGCTCCATAAGTAATACAATACAATAAAGGTTATATAATGTTAGAGGTAAAATACAAGAGTAAAGTTCATACAGTCAGGAAAATGCAAATGCATAATATACAATGTAAGACAGCGCAATACAGATTTTTTTTTCTCAATGGCAATTCAGATATTTACAATATTTACATACTTGGAGTCAATTGAAAGTCAGCTAAATCTATTTTGGAGGAATAGAAATGAAACTTGAGAGTAGAGTGGTGCAGGAGTATAGAGAGCTTAGTGGGGAAAATCCCTAGAATTCATATAGGGTGAAAGCAGGAACATCCATTTGGATGATAGGTATAAGAAAAGTTGGGTCTTGAAGGATTCAGCATTAGGTATAGTCCTAAGTGATGGAGGGAGAGAGTTCCATTTTTTTACCTAGAGAGAAGGAGAGTAGAAGCTGGCCAGCGGGATGTTTGGGTTTGTGAATGGAGATTAGGTTTTGGTGTTCAGATCTCAGATATCTGTTTGGGATGTATGGGGGAAGGATGTTAAGGCTGGGCATTTATCTGGGTAGAATATTAATTTGTGAGCGGTGGTTAGTTGGAGATAGTCTAGGTGGTTAGGGAGTTCTAACGAGTTTAGAGATTGTAGGGTAAGGCAGTGGTGAGTTGAGGTTTTGGATTTAGTGGCAAATTTAGAGATCTTATTATAGCAAACTTCAAGTTTTGAGGTGTTGGAAGCAGATAGATTGGTTAGAAGAGGGGCTCCATATAGTAGAGAGGGTAGGAGGTAGGTTATTGCCAAGATGTGCCTAGAGAAGTTTGAAAGAAATTGATTATTCCTGTAGAGCATACCTAACTTTTGGTGGGTTTTCTTTATGTTTTGTTGTATGTGGAGATCGAGTTTAAGGTGTTTGTCTGTGGTAATGCCAAGGAGTTTTGCAGAAGGGACCACTTCTATAGCAGTGTTGGGTTGGCTTAGGACATTGAAAGCATTTTTGTCAAAGGTGGAAACCTTGGTGGGGAGGAAAATTAGTATTTTAGATTTATTGGAGTTGAGGGAGAGATGGTTTTGGTGCATCCAGTTCTCTGTAGTGGAAAGAGCTATTTGTGTTTTCGTCAGTATTTCAGGAACGTTGGAGGCGGCACAAACTAAGGTAGAGTCATCAACATATTGGGTGACTGTAGTGTCAGGGATGACAGTGTGAAGGTTATTTATAAAGATGTTGAAAAAGCATGGGACTGAGGATGGACCCCTGAGGAACGCCGGTAGGTGTAGGCAAGAAGGAAGAGGTAGAGTTCTTCCATCTGACAGCTTGAGATCTGTCAGATAGGTAACTGGAGAACCAGGATAGAGTATTAGGGGAGAGATTAAGGTTGGCAAGATAAAAGAGAAGGTGTGTATGGGAGATGGTGTCAAAGGCTTTAGATAGATGTAGCAGTACTGTGGATACAAGAAGTCCAGAATCTTGGGCTTGATTGACTGTTTCTAGGAAGGATAGTAAGGCAGTTATGGTGCTGTGGCCAGGACGGAAGCCATGTTGGGTGGGTGTTAGTAGATGATTCTGAGTAAGTAGGGCAAAAGTTGGTGGTGGACACTTTTTTCTAGAATTTTAGATATTAGAGAGAGTAGGGCAGTGGGGCGGAAGTTAGAAATAGTGGTGTTTTTACCTCCTTTGTGAAGAGGTAGAATGTAGGCTGAACGCCAAAGTTTGGGTACGTACGACTCTTTTAAGGATCTGTTAATCAGTATACTAATTGGGAGAGCAATACCTTCAGCTGCACATTTGAGGAAGGAGGAAGGTATGTTGTCAGGGGCATTAGAGCATGGCTTTAGTTTGGATAAGAGCTTTTTTATAAAAATGATAGAAACTGGTTTGAGCTGGAAATTAAAGGGACAGTTATTAGGGTTGTTGGGTGTTGAGTAGAAGGAGTTGGGTGGATTATTGTTTGGGAATGTTTTGGTTAGCTTAGCTATGGATTCAGTAAAGAAGGTGTTGAAATGGGAGCTCAGGTCACTGTCAGATAGATTAGGGTCAGGGCAGGGATTGTTCCACGATGGAGAAGGGAGTTGACCGATTTCCAGAATTGCTTTGGGTTCTTATTGTTGTTGGACTGAAGTTTATTATAGTAGTTTTTTTTGCCCAAGGTGATTAGTTTTTTTACTTGGTTGCAGAGTTGGGTGCATTGGAGCAAGGCAGAAGACAGTTTATTTTTCTGATAAAGCTTCCAGGATTTGTCTCTGTGACTCATGATTTGTTTAGTTTCTTTGGTCAGCCAAGGAGCAGAATTGGCTTTGATTCGTTTGTTTCTTAGAGGGGCTAGGGAGTTAAGAGTACTTAGGAAGATAGAGTTAAAATGCTCTACAGCATTGTCAAGGGGGAGAGTGTTTAGGATTTGCCAGTTAACTTGTTTAAAAGTGTTTGAGAAAATTGTGGGGTTGAAGTTGCTAAGGTTACGAGTTTGAATGTAATGATGTTGGTATTGGGTGGAGTTAGTTGAGCGATGAATGAAGGCAGGGAGATGGTCACTGAAGGTGTCAGGGATAGTGCCAGAGAGAATGATTTTGTTTGGATGGGAGACTAGAATCCAATCTATGATGGACCCTGGGGGGGGTTTGTTAGGACAAGTTGTAGAATGGATTACTTGGGTGAAGTTGTAAAGGTTAATGGATAGGGAGGGGGAAGGCGTGTTGATTTTATTCCAGTCAATATTGACGTTGCCTAGAATATAGGTTTAATATTTTATTTCAGTTGAGGCCCAGTGAAGAATATTCTCAAGGGTAGAGATGTTATCGCCTGGGGAGATATATAAGGAAATAATGCAGATATTCTTATGTTGATTCAATCAGAGGAGACTTGCTGTTATTGTGGGGTTGGGATTTGAAGAGGGATTAGGGAGAGAAGCTTAGCATAGATTAGAGCAGAGCCTCCACCTTTTTTATTTAATCGGTCACTTCTGAGGATGTGGAAACCTGGAGGTAAGATTTCAGAGTAAATAATATGGGGTTTTAGCCAGGTTTCAGAGATGGCTAAGATGACAGGATGGTTGTGATTAATCCAAGCATGTACATGGTGAATTTTGTTGTTAAGGTTCTGGGCATTGATAGCGAAGACCTTAAGAGTGCAAAGAGAGGAAGCAGGAGAAGAAGGGGAAGGGGGGAAAGGGTTATTTGTAGTAGGGGAAGAAAGGGATGGAGGGAAGGAGTTGTTTGTACTGAGGCAGGGGCCGGGGTTAGGATGTATGTCTCCAGATAAGGCTAGGACATTACAGGTGATAACTTTTAGCCTTTTTGGTTTGTATAGTAGGAAGTAGTTTGGGGTTAGCAGTAGTTTAAGAGAGAAAGTTTTTGTTGAGGTGGAGAATAGTTTGGGATGGAAAAGGTGCAGTAGGTTGGGTGGAATAAGGGAGGAGGATAAGGAGTGGAAGTGAGAGAGTAGAAGAGGTTGCAGGTGAGGGCAAGGGATAGTTTGAGTAGAAGGTAGGTATGGGGGGAGCTTTAGAGGAGTATGAAGTAGCATGAAAAAGAGGAATTAGTAAGATGAGAAGGGAGCAGGGGAGTCTAATAGTAAAGGGGATTTGGGAGGACATGTTTAGAATGGGTGGGGTAAGGAAGGGAGAAATGTGATGGAAGTTAATATGCTAGTTGAGGAGAGAAGGTAAAGAAGTAGAAGGGGAGATATAAATTTGTAGACAGGAGAGGGGAAGATTAAGTGTAGAGAGGTGTAGGAAAGTGGAGTGGGAGGAGTAAGAGTGTGTGGGGAAATAAGAGGAGGATTGAGGCTAGTTAATTGATGTAGGAGGGAGGGGTAATAGTAAGAGGACTGTGATTGCTTAATTTATATGGTGGGAGAAGTATGTGAAGAATAAATGTAGAGGTGCTGGGGGCGGGTGGAATTTGGGGCAGGGTAGGGGAGCAGAGTGAGCCCGCAGGGCGAACAGAGCGGGAAGAGCCAAAGGAGGAGAAAGTGAGGAAGACAATCAGTAAAGAGTGATAGTCAAAAGGTAAAAAGGTAAGTTTTGCAGAGATGTGTAAGAGGTAGAAAGACTTAGAGAAATGGAGTAGTGGGTAGATATATAGATGAAAGACAGTGGGAGAAGGTAAGAGGCTTTATAAAAGGATAGAGAAGGGGTGTTTGTAAAGCAAAGAGTGGATAGGTAGTCCTTGGACAGTAGTGAGGAAGAGAGCAGAGGAAAAGATGTCAGGGGGCTGTTTTGGGGAGATAAGGAAGGAGAGGGTAAAGTAGTGGGGACAGCAAGAAGGTAGAGGAGCGCCACCTAGTGGCCAGTCAGTCTAATGCAGTAGAGACCCCAGGGAGAGATATCAGGTAAAGGGAAGGAAGGAGCTATTGTGGTTCAGGATAGGGGGTATAATTAAAAAGGGAGAAATAGGATTATTAAGCAGCAGAGAGGGGGAGTTGTTTTTGGTGTCCTTCCCCAGCCTAAGTGCTGTTGTACCTTCTGCACTTTGTCCATCTGTAGTTGACTCTCCTTCCTGTAGTAGGCCCATCACCCCTTCTTCATTAATATGCATCCTTCTGGCACATGAGCACTGCTTATTGCAATTGATACAATGGCTTCCATTTCTAACACTTCGTAACTAAGCTGCTGTTCCATCGTGACTCCTTATTGCCATTTCCTCCTTGCTTTTCCCAATGCAGTACTGAAAAAGCTATGGGGATTTCAGCTTAAGGTATGGTTCTCTGTGGAAGTCTGTCCCCTGAACACAGAAAGTCTGTCCCCTGAACACAAAGTAAGCTGGGTCTCCACAAAGGTCAAGATGAGTTCTGCTTTTTCAAGTGATTCTTTCAGTTAAAACTAGTAACACTCTCATATGTAGAAAAATCTCTTCAAATGGCACCCTCCTTGCTTTAGCCCCCTTGTCCTCCTACTGTTTCTGACCATGTACACCATAGATGAAAATGATCATCAGTACTTTATGAACAGTACTGTGATGTCAGTTATCTTCTTTTATTAAATTGTGTAGTGCTGCTGTAAAATACTATTGTAGAAAAGGTTTTTCTTAGATAAACTGACTACTGAATAAAAAACGTGTCTCATTTAAAATGCAGTGAATTCTGATAGAGCAGTTGTGTTCATATAAGGGCTGTTAGTTTCTAGTAATGCACTCTAGCAAAATGCAAAACACAGCCTGCAACCTAAAGTACAATGTATGATTTACAACTAAAATACACTGGGAACAATATAACTTTTATGTGTATTAGCACATAAAGGGGGGTTATTACAAATGACTGTTCACTGCTTGCAGTTATTACATGTGAAAGTAACACTTTTCATTCACTTATATAAGCAACATATACAGAAATTGCTTTTAAATTGTTACCCTTTTTATTTATAAATATAGGGGCACCTCTTGTGTACTCTTTTAAACATAGGTTGGCACATTAAAATACACTGTCTTAGTGTCTCCTTAATAATTGATGATGTCCTTCTATTCATGTGTTGCAGTATTAACCTCTGGGATTCCCTGTCTCATGAAGCTTGACGTCTGGCGAGTATACAAAAGCCTACTGTTGCTTTAATGTACACCGTACATTACATGTATGCTCCTTGCATAATGTAAGGCATAAAGGTGACATCCAGATGTACCACCCTCTGAGCATCTTTGCTGCTAGTCCAAATGCATCTCTCAACTGTTGGTCTGAACACTTACGCTTTGCAGCCAATCCAAACATGTCTTCCAATTGTCATTTTAAGTGCCTATGTCTTGTTTGCTGGTTTTCGAACCATTGCAGATAAGTGCCTCACTGGGGTTTCATTTTTTTTTCTTGGCTTTTTGTTGCTTCTGGAAGCTAATGTCATCCATGAAGGGTAAATGCCAGTGTGGGAGACAGATTCCCCATAAAGACTGCCACCATCAGTGTTTATTTTGCCTAGGAGCCTCTCGTGACCATACAACCTGCTCTATCTGTCACACTTTCATACCAAAGACACTGCAATGTAGCCTTTCTTCCCTTGATTTTTATTTAGAGAATCAGTGACTTAAGCTGCTTACCATGAAAGGAACTTCCCACCCTGAGGATCAGCCATTAGAGAAGAAAAAGGTTAAGAAACCAAGACCGGACTCTTTTGCTGTCCAGCCTCTGAATATTTCTCCAGAGGTCAGTGAGAATTCAAAGATTAATTTGGCTTTATTGTCAAATTCCTCTTCTGAGACTGGGTTGGAGGCCAGCGGGGATTCGGCTTTCAGCATGTCTGATGAGGCTTTGCAGATGTCTGTTTCGGATGTTCAGGGGGAACCACGATTGATTATTTCTGAGGGGTCCAGGAGTGTTCCACCAATTTTAGTTGAGGAAGAAGTCCCAACTATTATTGAATACTGTCCAGTGTCAGTCTTTTAAGTTTTATAGGGCAGACATCCCATTAAAGAAAAAAACAAAAAAATAAGCATATCTCTCCTGCTCCCAGGGATACACAGAGAGTGCAGGCCTTCATTAAGGGTTTGGTTAATGCTTGAGGTCATTAAAGCCTCTTCAAGTGGTTTCTGTTCCAGCCCCCCTTGGTCCTCTACTTCCCTTAAAAGGCCCAGGGTACAGGATTCCTTTGAGGAGGAGTTAGATTGTGATGAAGAACCCCTTGCTTAATCTTCCCAAATTCCTTGTCCTTTGGAAGAAGAGGAATCTAACAATCCTGGTACTCCCTTTGTGTGTCACCAAAAGAAATTTCTTCAATCTCCAGGATGATGGGATTTTGTAAATGGGATTGTGCTCAGGTCTCTGAAATCCATACGAGGTACTATGAGGTGCTGCAAATGAAATCCCCAAACCTTCTACTATCTCTCCTGTTTGGGCTACTTTGTTGTAAGCATTTTCCAATGACTCTAACACTCCTGATTCTCTGCCCCCTGCTCACAAGAGACCTTTATAAGGGTGCCTGAGGACTGTAACTTTTTGTACAAATGTCCTGCTGCTGACTCCTCAGTGGTGTCTGTAGCCTCAGACAAGCCCTCTCATTTGCTTCCTTTGCCTAAGTTACTGCCTTCTGATAAAGATGGCAGAGCCAAAGAAAGACTAGGTAAGAAGGTTTACACATCTGCTACTTTGGCTTTTACAGCTATTAATTATCAGACCCATATGTCCAGGTATGTGTTGGCTCTCCTTTCTCAGGCTTGTCAGGTTATTTCTGATCTCCCATGCTCTGAGGGTAAAACATCTGCTCTTTCCGTGTTAGTACTTCTTCTCAGGTGGTTCATCATTCTATCAAGTGTAGATAGGATGCAGCAGATGCCTCCTCTAGGGGTGCTAAATTTGGTTCAGTAATTAGGAGGTATTCTTGGCTTCAACTTCAACCATGCCTGATGCTATCAAGGCTAAGTTGATGGATGCCCCCTTGTTAATAACCTTTTGTTTGAGGAAGCTGCTGCTAGGTTGTTTAAGTCTCTCCAGGATAAGGGGAAGGCCTTATAGGAACTTGAGCATGTGTTTGTCTCTCCTGTTCCTAAATAAGCTTGCCTTTGTTCTTAGGCAATCTTGCCCTCCTACTAAGGGAAAAAAGTGGCAAATGAGCTCCTCCTGCTAAGACGACTCAAACTTCAGGGATTCAGAAGTCTTCCTTTCCAGGTAAACCAGGTGCTGTCTGACTATCCATCTCTTCCCAGACATGTTCCTCTCTCTTTGCCTTTCTCTCTCTCTCTTCCTGTTTAGCTTCAGATAACTAAGGATTATTGGGTTCTGTCAATTATTTGCCAGGGCTTTTTCATGGTGTGGAAATTCCATTCCCCTTTTATGGGCATTCCTCAGTCTCCGCAGGAGCAACTTCCTTTTTTCCCCAGATGTACTGGGAGACATTTTGTGTCAGGGTACTATTCAAAAGGTGTTTGTGTCTAAAAGGGGGTGGGGGTTTTACTCCAGAATGTTTCTAGTTCCCAGAAAAGAAGGTATTTGCAGACCAATTCTAGATTTCTCTCATCTAAACACTTTTTTGAAGATGCTCACTTTTCAAATGTTGCCCCTTCAGACTCTGTTTCTTTTTTTGCTTGCACAGGCCTATATGATGTCTCTGGATCTCAAGGATACTTACCTCCATATTCTGATCCATTCTCTTTATAGGAAATTTTTGCATTTCTATGTTGCTTCCTGGCATTTTCAGTTCTTTACTTTGCCGTTTGGCCTTTCTACTGTCCCAAGGATACTCACCAAATGCCTTGCTCATGTGCTTGCTTTTTGCAGGCTTCAGGGTATCCAAGTATTTCCTTACTTGGATGACCTGCTGTCTCAGGCCTACTCTGCAGAGATACTATTTCAAAATCAATTGCCATTTCCCTTCTTCAGAGCTTGAGGTTCACAATAAAGTTCAAAAAGTCTTCTCTGACTTCTCGCATCATATTTTTCTAGATTGCAGGATTCAGATGGTGTCTGTGCTGGCATCCCTGCATCCTCCCAAGGCATTAATTCTCATCTCCTTCTTTCAAACTCTTTCCTCTAGCCTTCATTATAGCCAAGGAGTTTGAGAGCTCTGGGATTCATCACATCCACCATCCCTATGCTCCCTCTTGCCAAACTGCACATGAGAAAGCTTCAGTGGTACCTGAAGACAGTTTGGCTTCAACATGCACGTTCTCTAGACTTTGTAGATGTTCTTCATGTTTCACTGCTGCAGTCATCACCTGTGGGTTATCCCTGCTGTGGTAGCCCTCGACAGGCCCAAATACCAGTCAGTGTTTTTCTGCATCAGCTGCTGTCACTTGTAGACTGACGTCAGTTTTATAAACCAAAACAGCTAAAGCCATTACATCAGTCTTTCTTGCCGTGGAGCCCATAGCAGAAGCAATTCGCAAGTGTGCCCGTTGGTCGCTACCAGAGCTTGGATTACAGCTGAAAAACGTCTAAAGCTAAGTACCCCATTGGGGATCCTTTTTTCTTGCACTAACTGATGTCTGAAAAAGTTAACAATTGTCTCACCTGTGGAAAGCAGATCCCAGACCAAGACTTCCATTCATACTGCATCACTTGTTTAGGCCCAGACCATGATGTCCCCCTTTGCTGTTTCTGTGCCCTCTTTAATGCGAGAACCATTTGTCATAGAGCTCTTATTGTAGACCGGTATTTTCTCCCTCTGTCTTCACAAATGGCATCTGTCAGCCAATAATCCGTAGACATTCTGAAAAAATGTAGGGATAAAGATAGAGACAGACTACACAAGGCTAAGCCTTCTGATGATCCTACCACTAAGCAGGTCGTCAGTTCTCCGGAATTCAGTGAGGCACCTTTGCAGCCCCTGATGCCCGATACAATATCTACGCAGGCCTCTACCGAGACCTTTTCGGAGTCCGGAATGCCGCAGAAATCTTCATCTTCCGAGCATTTGGTTGTCTCTGCCTCTGTTGGGTCCGGAGCTGCGACCCAGTCACCGGCTTCTGAGGAGGCCTTTTGCACTACCAATTTTAGACAAAAACAAATGTCTTCTCATCTGACTACCATTTCTGTCAGACCGATGGATACTCTTGGGCCTAGAAGCCAGGTCACTCCTAGAAAATCTATCTCTAGCCACCATCTTACTCCTGCTCCACCACCCAAAGCCAAAATGCTTAAGATGGCATATGATCTTATCTCCCTGGCAGTCAGGCCATAACTTCTAAAAGGAAAAGACACCCTTCTCCTGAACTAATGACAGAGCAGGATTCTGAGGAATCTGATTATTCAGATTTTGAAGAGGAACAACAACCTCTGACTCCTTATGAGGATTCAGATGCAGAGGAATCCATTCCTTCTGCCTCCCCACCAGAAGACCTTTCCTTTGGGAAAACCCTTCACACCCTCAGGGAACATTTCCACTGGGAATCTCAGAGCTTCCCTCAGTCTAAGAAAAGGCTTATTGGGTTTCTAGACCTGCCCCAGCACAGACCTCTGGCCATCCCCCCATCTTAGAAGTGGTGGATGATGTTTTCCATGAATCCAGCTTAGCTCCTGACTCCCTCCCAACTGCTCCCAGTAAAACTGACTGGTATTAGAGTACTGGATTCTCACAAATACTACTGCAGCCCTGGAAGTCATTACACAGGGACCTAAAGGAGCTAGGGCTAGTTCCACAAAAAATCCTACTCCTTCAGACAAGGATGCCAGAGCTCTGGACAGATTGGGTAAAAATGTTTACACCTCTGCAGCCTTAGCTATCTGAGCACTCAACTGTCAGTTCCATATGTTAAAATATCAACAACATACTTTGGAACTATTAAAGCAAAAAATTTCTACCTTTCCTGACTGTGCCAATTTTAAAGAGTTAGCAGATTTACTGCACTCGACTTGTCAATGGCAAAACACTCTTTACACTGCGGATACAATGCACTAGAAGCCACAATCTGGGTAGCAGTGTCTTTATCTGTCATTAGTAGACATGCATGGTTGAAGGAGTAACCTCTCCCTGATCATGTCAAGTCTAAATTAATTGATGCACCCTTGGATAAAGACCACTTGTTTGGAATAAAAGCAGAAGAGGTGCGTAAAAAGATGGAAGACAAAGCAAAATCAATGCAAACAGTAAAAGATTTCTTTCAGGTTCAACCTCCTAGATTCAGCAGGGATTTTTCCCTCTAAGCCCTGGTCTTTTCCTGCACCTAGCAGACAGGGGCGAGGTAAGCCCTGCAGGGACAGACCACCCAGGCCTCTCTCCCAGGGACAGCACAGAACTAAACAGTGGACAACTTCTGCCCCAAAGGCACCCTCTGTGGCAAAAACTCTCAATGACTCCCATTCCCCCCCTCTACCCTCCTTTCACCCACCAAAAGCTAGGAGGAAGACTGTCCTTCTGCAAAGAAAATTGGCTGTCTGTAGCAAAGGACCAATGGGTCTTAAAGATAATTTTTCAGGGATACAAATTCACTTTCAACGAGCTCTCAATTCCCAGAGGGTGTCCAGACTTGTCTCCAAATCAGTGTGTAGAAGCATTAAAACAAGTCCAAACTCTCATATCCTAGAGGGCAGTAGAACCTGTTCCCACAGATCAAACAGGCAAAGGTTTTTATTCCAGGCTATTCCTTGTTCCCAGAAAGGAGGGCACTTGGTGCCCCATCCTGGATCTATCCATTCTGAACACTTCCCTGTTGGTCCCCAAATTCAAAATGCTAACTTTGCAGCAGCTGCTGCCTATGCTGACAAAAAATGCCTGGTTAGTGACCCTAAACCTAAAAGATGCCTACCTCCAGAGTCTATATTAGAACATCAAAGTTTCAGAACTTCGAATGTTCTAATATTGACCCCAGTTAAGTGAAAACTGATAACATCGAAACTTCAGAACAGCGAATTTTTTCCTAGGGAAAAAATTTGCTGTTCCAAAATGCATACAAACAACACAAACACACCAAGCAGCAGCCCACACACATACACCTAAAATTTTACATCAAACCCTACACTAAACTGTACATAGACCACTATCTACCCACTTACCTTAACCCAAACCCTAACGCTAAGGTCAGTCACTATCGCACAAACACCTCACTCGCGCCCTAACTCTAACGTCCACACATTTGCACACTTACCTGACCCATGCCCTAACCCTAACTCACCTAACCCGCCCTAACTCTCATGTCCACACAATCGCACACTTACCTGAACCCGACCCGTAACGTTCCACCACAGTGCTGAAAATAGTGAAGCGACAGGAACGGACAACCAAATTCTTTCCCTAGGAAAGAATTCGGTTTACTGAAACTTAGCTATTTTCAGCTTTCGCTTATTAGGGGTCGATATTAGAACATTCGAAGTTCTGAAACTTCATTGTTCTAATATAGACCCCCTACTTCCACATCCCCATAAGGGAATCCTGTAAGAAATTCCTGTGGTTCAGAGTGGGCTCACAACACTTTCAGTTCTCTGCGCTTCCCTTTGGCTTATCTACTGCACCTAGGGTATTCACCAAATGTTTAGCCCCAGCCATAGCATTTTGCAGACAGAGAAATATACAAATTTGCCCTTATCTGGATGACTGCCACATTCAGGCAGAGTGCAAAGAAAAGCTGCTCCAGGACCGCAGCTTTGTCAAAACCCTCCTAACTTCCTTAGGGTTCACCATCAATAAGAAGAAATCAAAGCAAATACCCTCCAGGAGGATCATTTTCTTGGGAGCACTGCTGGACACAGCATCCCAAATGGCCTTCCTGTCCCCAGAAAAGCAGAGCTTTCTGCCACTGTACTTTACCCAGCTGGCATCCAAAAGTCACCTCACAGCGAGGAAATTCCTGCAAGCCTTGGGGTACATGTCATCTTGCATCTTTCTAATTCCTCTGGCCAGGCTTCACATGAGAAAGCTTCAGTTGTATCTAAAGAACCTTTGGTGTCAACACTCACAGCCTCTAGAGACCTCTCTCCCTCTGATCCCCTGTATAAGGGCTGAGTTTCCCTGGTGGGCAGAGGCCTGTGCCAAGAGCAAGGTTCTCCCCTTCATCCTTCGTCCTACTGGGCAGACCATCATTACCGACACCTCAGACATTGCTTGAGGCGCTCACCTACCGGTAAGGTGCACCCAAGGTCTTTGGGATGCCCAGTACCTTCCCTTACATAGCAACCAGAAGGAAATGAAGGAAATGATGGCAGTACAAAAGGGTCTGACATCCTTCCAACCCCATCTCAGGCCAGGGGTCCTCCTTATCAAAACAGACAACAGTAATGTGGTACATAACAAACAGGGAGGGACCCAATCTTACCCTCTGTACAGGCCAGCCATGAACTTATGGCTGCCTGCCTCGTCCATGGGATTACACCTAATAGCCCAGTACCTACCAGGGATCAACAATACCCTGGCAGACCACTTAATAGAAACTTACTGGACCCCCACGAATGGCAGCCCCACAGAAAGATCTTTTTGCAAGTCACTCAGGAGTGGGGAAATACGGAGGTGGATCTCATTGCTTCACACCTCAACCGCCAGCTAAAGAAATTCTGTACCAGGGAGTATCACCATCTAGTGTGGAAGGTGGATGCCTTGACTTTCCCTTGGAACTTCCTATTCATGTATGCATTCCCTCCTCTGCCTCTTATTCCCAAGGTAGTACTCAAGATAAGGGAGGAGGGACCAAAGGCCATCCTCATTGCCCCAGATTGGCCCAGACAGCATTGGTACCCCTTGCTGCGCAGCCTGACATCATAGCCTCCCAGTCAGCTTCCCCTGATCCCA
Organism: Protopterus annectens; assembly: GCF_019279795.1. Classification (NCBI taxonomy): domain Eukaryota; kingdom Metazoa; phylum Chordata; order Ceratodontiformes; family Protopteridae; genus Protopterus; species Protopterus annectens. The sequence goes on from NC_056743.1 coordinate 276,273,567, forward strand.
GACCTCTTGACTCAAGCGAGGGGGGGGGGATGCTGCAGCCAGACTTGCAGACTTTCAAACTGTCAGCATGGCTAATACTCTAAAGGCAAGCAAGGGGCACCTGTTAAGCAAACCGGTCCTAGACATTATCACAGAAGCCAAAGGGCCCAGCACCAGAACATCTTGCACAGGGAAATGGAAAAGATTCTGCTCCTGGAACCAGTCCAGAGGGCCAGTTCCTCACAATCTTGTGTCCCTCTTATCCTGGACTATCCAGCAGAGTTGCTCAGTAGTGGCCTCTCCTTCTCTTCTGTTAAAATCCATGCCTCAGCCATTTCAGCTAATTTTGATACAGACCAGCCCGTTTTCACATCCTTTGATTAAACAATTCCTCAGATCAGAGGAGCTTCTAATATCAGACCTCCTAGAAGGCCACCCACACCAGCCTGGGACCTGAATTATGCTTTGGAAAAACTAACCTTACCACCTTTCAAACCTGCTGCTTCAGCAGAACTGAAATACCTCTTCTGGAAGACTGCTTTCTTACTAGCTGTCACCTCAGCCAGAAGGATTTCAGAACTTCAGGTACTGATGGCCATTGAGCCCTTCATCATTTTCCATCCAGACAGGGTCTCCCTTAGGACTAACCCCTCCTTTATGCCCAAGGTGATATCTAATGTAACTCTCAACCAGGCCATTCATCTCCTCACCTTCTTACCTAACCCTCAATACAAGGGGGAAAGAATTCTGCACTCACTAGATGTGCACAAACAGACAGCTCAGATACTACCTGGACTGTACTAAACCCTTCAGGGAAACGGACCAACTTCTTTTCAGCTTTGCCCCAGGGGCAGAGGGGAAGCCCATTTCCAAATGGATATCTCACTGTATCCATTTCTGCTACAGATTACATGGGAAACCACTCCTACGTCTACTTGTACCCATTCCACTAGGGCAGCCTCCACTTCCACAGCATTCCTCAGAGGAGTTCCCACCAGGGACATCTTGGAAGTTGCCACCTGGACCTCGGTCCATGCCTTTACAAAGCATTACCACCTTCCTCTTTTCCCTAAGGCTAGGGCAGGATTTGCCTCTGCAGTTCTGCAGGGCTTGCTTGCCCATACCTAGGTCTCTAACTAATCCTTCCACCCCTCAACTCAGCTTTGGGAATCTTCCCACAGGTGATGACTGCAACAGTGAAACATGAAGAACATACAGTTGTGTACACTTACCATAAATGTAGATGTTTGAGTATATTCACTGTTGTAGTCCTGGTTTCCCTCCCTCCTTCCCCTTATATCCTCTTTCCACAGGGAGACATAAGCTTCTTAGGGTGGTTTTTAACCACCAGGACCACTTTGCCATATTTTCTTGGGCTTCTGACTGGTTAGGGCAAGAAAATCTGATGTAATGACATCAGCTCCCTTGCTTTATAGCACTGAAGTCCTGACATCAGTCTACAAGCGACAGCAGCAGACACAGAAAAACAGTGACTCTGGTATTTGGGCTGGCTGAGGGCTACCACAGCAGGGATATCCCACAGGTGATGACTGCAACAGTGAATACACTCGAACATCTACATTTATGGTAAGTGTACACAACTGTACTTTCCTCTTCTTCCTTGTCTCAAGAAGGAACTTCCCTGGTGGATCCAGCAGTTGTCTCTAAATCCAGGGCTCCCTTTTCATCCCGTTCTTCCCTTTCAGGAACTGTTCATATGCCTTAGACATGGAATGGGTAGCAGCTTTTGGCTCCCTAAAGGTACAGCACATCAATATCAAAGAGATGAGACTGCTTCTGCTGGCTCTTCAGGCTTTTCATCCTCTTTCTTCCAGGACCTCTCAAGGTATTTATAGACAATACCACAGTGATGTGGTATATAAACAGGATGGAACAAGATCTTACCTTCTTTGCCAGTTGGCAGTCCTGGTATGGGATCTTGCTGTCCAGGATTAAGTGACTCTTCAGACAGTTTACATTCCCTCAGGTCTAAATATTGTAGCAGGCACTCTGAGCAGGGCCTTCACTCAATCCTACGAATGGATACTTCACAGGAATATGTTTCTGGACATTGCCCACTGGTGAGGTACTCCTCAAGTAAATCTATTTGCCTTCCCTCTGAACAGACAACTTCCTCTATTTTGTGCCAGAGTCCTAGATCCCCTAGCATGGAAGTTGGATCCCCTATTTTTCTTGGAAGGGGATGGTTCTTTATGCATTCCCTCCTCTTCCTCTTACTACAAAAGATCAAAATTCAACAGGACGCTCCCAAAATCTTGTTGGTGACCCTTTTGCCCGACACAGCACTGGTTCCCTCTTCTGCATTTAGCCAAGGGCAGTCATGACAATTTACCTCACAGGGTGGACCTACTCACACACAACAAGGGATCTCTCATCCATCTCCACCTATCCACCTTTTAACTGGCATTGTGGGTGATAGAATTTTGATTCCACAGATACCTTTTTTTCTGAGAATGTGTCTAGGGTCTCACAGGAGGCCAGAAAACCTGTTAGAGTATATCAAAGGGTTAAAATTTTATTTTCTGAAAATAAGTATAAAAGCAGAAAAATACAGTAGATGTTCTTCGTGTTTCACTGTTGCAGTCATTACATTTGGGTAATCTGTTGGCAGGTTACCCTCAGTCTACCTGAATAACAAAGTCTTGGGTCCTGCGTCGGTTGCTTTCTCCTCTTCCATGACGTCAGTTCTTAAGGGGTATAAAACATGCAGCCGATGCCATTTTATTTAGTCTTTCTTGCGCGGTGCCCGAAGCAGAAGCAGTTCGCAAGTGCTGGTCGGCCGACTCCTGAAATTTTTGCATTCGAGTTTCAGAACCGAAGTCTTTAACTAAAGCTAAGTACCCCATTACGGAAACTTTTTCTTGCTCCTTACCGATGTCAGTAAGCAAATACCTCATAAGGATTTTCATTTGTACTGTATTCCTTGCCTAGGCCCAGATCATAACGTGCCTTGCTGTCGATTTTGTGCTAGATTTAACCAACGCACTATTAAGCATCTGTATATTTTTGCTTCTAAATATTTTGGATCAAGATTTAATTACCCTGAAATGTCATCGGTTAGCAATCCGAGTACCTGAGTTCACAAAAAACACAAAGAAAAAGACAGACCATCAAGGTCCAAAACCGATGACGAAACTTCTCCTAAGCCAGTCATCGGTGCGCCAGTACTCAGTTTGGAGCTTTCATAGCCCCTGATGCCCGGTACTTTTGAGTCACAGGCCTCTACCAAGACCCATGCGGAGTCCAGTATGCCACGAGATTTTCAGAGATTATTGAACCCGCGGATGTCTCTCCCTTGGATGGGTCCAGAGCCGCTGAGCCGGCACCGGCTTCTGAGGGTGTTTTCAGGCCTCAACATTTTTATATAAAACCGACACCAGCCTTAAAAACAGGATCAAAAACATCTTCTATGTCTAAAAAACTGACACATGAGCCATGTGCTCAGGGCTCTATGCCTAAAAAACAGATGATCAAAATGGCTGAGGACTTAATTACCTTGATCAGGGGTTTCCAACACCCCCCCCACCCCCCGCAAAGAGGCCTAGGAAAGGCACTGATTATGAATCTTCAGATCAGGTTTCTATTTATTCTGATTCCCTTCTGATCAGGAATTTTCTGTTCCACCCTATGAGGATTCAGATGCAGAAGAATCCATCCCATCTGCATCTCCTCCTGAGGATTACTCTTTTGGAGAAACATTGCATACTTTAAGGGAACATTTTCACTGGGAGAGTCAGGATTTCCTCTAAATCAAAAAAGAGACTTAGGGATTTCCTTCTTCTTCCTCAGCATAGACCTTTGGCAATACCTCCTGTATTAGACATTGTTGATGTATTTTCGGAATCAAGCATGGCTCCTGATTCCCTACCTCCGGCTCCTAGTAAGCCAGACAGATACTACAGGGTTCCTGACTCCCACAAATTTCTATTCAAAAATCCTGCTGCTGATCCTGAGACTTTCTCACAGGGTCCCAAAGGTGTAAAGGCCTCTACAGCTAAAAATCCTACCCCCTCAATAGAGATTCCAGGGAGCTGGATAGATGGGGAAAGAAAGTTTATATGTCTGCAACCTTGGCAATAGGGCTTTAAACTGCCAGTTTCATATGCTTAAATATCAACAGCATGTTATGGGCTTATTGAAACAGAAAATGATGTTGATTTCTGATTGTGTGGAAAATAAAGAATTACAGGAATTATTGCATTCAGCAGAACAGGTTGGAAGGCATACTTTGCAATGTGGTTTTGATTCCTTGGAGGCCTCTTGCAGGGCCGCAGTTACTGGATCTGTGATTAGAAGGCATGCCTGGCTCAAGGAGCAAAATCTGCCTGATCATGTTAAAGATAAATTGTTGGATGCCCCCTTGCAGCATGATACTCTGTTTGGTAATAAGGCAGAAGAGGTTTTAAAGAAAATGGAAGACAAAGCTAAATTTATGCAAACTGTAAAAGATTTCTTACAAGTGCAGCCACCCAGGTTCAGTAGGTACTGGCCTACCAAAAAGTGGTCCTTTCCTGTGTCCAACAGAGCCTCTCAAGGCAAATCCAGGCACTCAAAAGCTCTAGATACCAATCACAGGGTTCTTACAAGTCAAAGCAATGGGGTGCCTCCACCTCCAAATCTGGAGGAAACAAAGCACAACCCTACAGTAAGCAGTCTCAATGACTTTCCTCTACCTTCACGAAGCACTTATCTTTTGGCAGCCCCCTTTGGGGGGAAAAATTAGCACTTCATGCTCAAAATTGGCAGTTAATTACCCAGGACAAGTGGGTATTAAACATAGTATCCCAAGGGTACAGATTTCATTTCCATACTTTGCCAATACCAAATGGGCAGCCAGATCTACCACAAAATCAGTAGGCAGAAGCTCAGAAACAAGTTATGTCCCTCGTGGATATGGGGGCTATTCAACCAGTACCAGAAAAGGAAAAAGGACAAGGTTTTTATTCAAGACTTTTCCTAGTACGCAGAAAAGACAATGCCTGGTGTCCAGTACTGGACTTATCAATTTTGAACACGTTCCTGGACATTCCAAAATTCAAAATGCTGACTTTACAACAGCTACTGCCTATGCTGGGCAAGAACGCTTGGTTAGTGACTCTAGATTTAAAAGTGGCATACCTGCATATCCCAATAATGGAATCATGCAGAAGATGCCTCCGCTTCAAGGCAGGTTTTTTGCATTACCAATTCTCTGCACTGACCTTTGGCTTATCTACTGTGCTCAGGGTCATTACAAAGTGCCTGGCACCAGTAATTGTATTCTGCAGACAAAGAAGCATACAAATTTATCCTTATCTGGACAACTTTCTCATTCAAGCAGAGGACAACGACACTCTTCTTCAACATCTGGCATTTGTAAAATGGCTTCTAACATGCCTAGGGTACATAATAAACGAAAAGAAATCCCAGCTGGTACCCTCTCAAATGATTACATTCCTGGGTGCAAGCTTGAATACAACTGCCCAGATGGCTTACCGTAAACCAGACAAACAAAGGCAACTGACAACATACTTCAAACAAATGGCAACAAAAACCCAGTTATCTGCAAGACAAATTCTGCAGGCTTTGGGGTTCATGGCATCCTGCATTCTGCTAATTCCATATGCGAGACTGCATATGAGGAAACTTCAATGGTACCTAAAAAGTTTATGGAGTCAACATTGTCACAGTCTGGAAACAATGATTCCTCTCATTCCCTGCCTGCAACAGAAGTTTCTTTGGTGGGCAGAGACATGTCACCAAAACAAGGGGCTGTCATTCACTCCACCCCCTGCCACCCAAACCCTAACTACAGACGCATCAGACTATGCATGGGGGGCCCACCTGGCAGAGGGGGATGCATTCAAGGCAAATGGAGCCCAAAACAAATGCATCTGCATATCAACCAGAAAGAGATGCTAGCTGTTCAGAATGCTGTGACAGCCTTCAAGGACTTGCTTCATCTAGGACAAATACTGATAAAAACCGACAACACCACGGTTATGTGGTAGATAAACAAGCAGGGGGGGTACACATTCCTACCTCCTTTGCAGACTAGCCATGGCATTGTGGAATACAGCTTTGACTTACCAAATACATCTTCAAGCTCAATTCCTGCCAGGAAAACAAAATACTCTGGCAGACGACCTAAGTAGAAATCTTATGGACCTGCACGAGTGGAAACTGGATCCACTAATCTTCAGCATGTTAACACAGAAATGGGGGAGCCCAGACATAGATCTATTTGCCTCTCCCCAAAATTATCAACCGGACAAATTCTGCACAAGGACTTAATCACAGACAAGAATGGAAAGTGGATGCCCTATGCTTCAGTTAGAAAAACCTATCAATCTATGCCTTTCCCCCTCTGCCTTTTCTCTCCAAGGTCTTACTAAAGGTCAGACAGGAAAAACCAAAAATGATCCTAATTGCTCCAGACTGGCCTCGCCAGCACTGGTACCAAATTCTAAGGAATATGTTTCAACTCCCTCCTTGGTACTTCCCTCAAATACCTCATCTACTGTCTCAGCAGAACAATCTAATTCTGCACACTCAGCTCCAAACTCTGAACCTTGCAGCATGGCTGATAATTTAATTATTCAAATAACACCTCTCAGTAAATCTGTGATGGATGTCATTTTGGAAGCCAGAAGGCCTAGTACTAGAAAATCTTATGCTGATAAATGGAAGAGATTCTGTGCTTGGTACCAAGCACAAGGACCGGACACAGCAAAGCCCAGTATCCCTCAGATTTTACAATATTTGACTGAGATACTTGACGAGGGCTTATCTTTTTCTTCAATAAAAATCCATGCCTCTGCCATCTCGGCTCATTACAACATGGAGCCTCCCCTCTTTTCTCATCCTCTACTTAAACAATATCTTAGAGGGGCCAAAAATTTAAGGCCTCCCAGAAGATCACCAACTCCTGCATGGGACCTCAATTTTGTGCTGGAAAAACTCACCCTGCCTCTTTTTGAACCAGCAGCTACTGCGGATATAACATTTTTATCTTGGAAAACCGCTTTCCTCTTGGCAATCACTTCAGCAAGAAGGGTTTCAGAACTACAGGCTCTCATGGCTGTGGAGCCTTTTATTACATTTTACCCGGACAGGATGTCCCTCAGGACCAATCCTTCTTTTATGCCTAAGGTGCTATCCAGTGTGGCTCTTAACCAAACAATTCACCTGCCAACATTTTACCCAAATCCGCAGAACAAGGGGGAGCGGATTCTGCATTCATTGGACATGCACAAACAACTAAGATTCTACTTAAACAGGACCAAATCTCTAAGAAAGTCTGGGCAACTACTGGTGGCATTTGCTGCAGGATCAGAGGGGAAGGCTGTATCAAAGCAGACTATTTGTAAGTGGATAAGCCACTGCATTCGTTTCTGCTACTTGCACCATGGTAAACCTGTACCCAAGGGGATCTGGTCACATTCAACCAGGGCTGCCTCTACCTCAGCAGCTTTTCTCAGAGGAGTTCCAACCAAAGACGTTCTAGAAGCTGCTACTTGGAGCTCTGTTCATACCTTCACAAAGCATTATCATTTGCCTCTCTTCCCCAAATTCAGGGCAGGCTTTGCCACTGCAGTTCTGCAGGGCCTTATAGCCACTCCTAATGCTATTTAGTTCCATCCTCCCATCCAAAGCTTTGGGATTCTACCCAAAAGTAATGACTGCAACAGTGAAACACGAAGAACATAGTACAGTTGTGTACACTTAACCACAGCTGTTTAATCATAGTCTTACCTCTGGATACGTACCCAGGGAGTGGCGCACTGCAACTGTGGTCCCACTTCACAAAGGCGGTGCCTCCACTGACCCTGGAAATTACCGGCCCATTAGCTTGACAAGCCTTATCTGCAAAGCCATGGAGAGGATCATAATGGACCTCATAAATAAAGACATAGGGAATTTGCAGACTTTGGATCCATCCCAGTTTGGCTTTGTCAAAGGCAGATCATGCCTTCTAAACTTGGTTGACTTTTTCGAAACAGTCACCAAAGCCATTGATGAGGAAAGCCAGTCCATACGCCCTACCTCGTTCTGGCGAAGGCCTTCGATACAATACCCCACTAGGGTATCATTGAAAACCTCATCAGCTTAAATGTTAACCCATACATCACAAGATGGGTTGCAAACTGGCTGAGTGACAGAACCCACAGGGTCAGAGTTGCTGGCCATGTCAGACTCAAAGCCTGTCACAAGTGGTGTACCACAGGGCTCAGTCCTGGCCCACTCTTGTTTGGCATCTACTTTTCTGAAGTACAAGCAAACGCAGGAGGGTTCTGGCTGACAAAGTTTGCAGATGACTGCAAACTGGCCATAGTAGAAAACACATCTGACACAGATATCCTTCAGAAGGGTCTCACAGAAACGGATAACTGGTGCCAGAGCCATGGCCTAAAGTTAAATGCCAAAAATGCATAGTCATACCCTTCGGGAAAACAAGGTTACCCTAGCTACCAAATAGGTGGCAATCCACTGAGCATAGAAGAAGTTTTCAGGACCTGGGGACCCAGGTTGATAGTAGTCTGTCATTCGACACCCATGTAGCTAAAGTAGTTAGGAAGACCTTCTACATTGCCCACCTTATCATGAAGGGATTCTCATCTAGATCAAGGGAGGTCATAGTCTCCCTATACTCATCACTCATCAGACCAATGATTGAGTACAATGCCCCATTCGGAATGTATCTGACCCGACACTTGCAGCAGCTGGAGAGGCCACAAAGTTCCTCACCAAAAGGATAAAGGGTCTCAAACATCTGTCCTATGCTGCCCGACTGAAAGAACTCCAGCTCTATTCAGTCGCTGCTTGCTCAGAGGTGACCTTTGCCTAACATACAAGGCCATGTCAAACCCAGATTTGATGAATATGCTTCACCTCAAAAAATCTAGATCCGTCAGAGCCACAAGGGCGAGAGACTTAAACCTCGACACGGCTATTAATAGGACGCGCTGGAGGGATAGATTCATCACCCAAAGACTCCCTATGCTGTGGAATAAAATCCCGGTATATGTGAGGCAGAGCACCTCGCTGGCCTTGTTCAAGAGAAATCTTGACCAATGGATGGGAGATCGCAGATATACCCCAGGGATTACCTCAGTGTCACTGCTCAACAGAGGCACAGCAAAATAATGGGTATAGTTCCCCATACTAAAGGGGTGGCGTAAGCCACAAAACTATGGGCTAGGCTTGTAAATGCCCTCGGGCAGATAGCCTAGTATGAACCTATGAACCTATGAACCTAAATGTAAATGTTTGAGTGTATTCACTGTTGCAGTCCGGGTTACCCACCCGCCATCCCCCTTTTTCTATAACGTCTCTTTCCTTCACTACATTCTAAAGCCTTTGTGGTGTATTTGCTTTTAGATGAAGGTAAAGTTTATGTTGCTAAAAGTGCATTTACATATATTTCTGTTATATTTATATATATATATATATATATATATATATATATATATATATAATCTATATATAAAAATAATTTGCTCCCCATTTGGGGGGCACCTGACATCTGGGGCAAGAAAAACTAAATAAAATGGCATCTGCTACATGTTTTATACCCCTGGCGACCTGACGTCATGGAAGAGGAGACAGCAACTTACGCAGGATCCAAGACTTTGTTATTCAGGCCAACTGAGGGCAACTTGCCAGCAGATTACTCAAATGTAATGACTGCAACAGTGAATACACTCTAACATCTACATTTATGGTAAGTGTACACAACTGTACTTTACTATGCATGCTTAGCATCCATACTATGTGACTATAACTGTTCCATGACTAACACAGCTGCAAGGTGAACTGCAGATAAGGATGACTCTCTAATTCCTGAAGTGATTACTAGCACAGGTGCAAGGAGGACTGGAAATGGGAACAACTCCCCAAGTCTTGAAGGTTGTCACATAAGCTGATTTTTGCTCTGTTTCAAGGTAAATTATCAGCAGACTGCATGACATTAAGCAAATACCTAAGTATTGACTTTATTCAGATGGTGTGAAAAAATGTATAAAAATACTATAAAACTAAATGTTGGTAGCTGGGTATTGTAGGAACATAGTTCCAAGATAAATGTAGAATCACCATCTGTATCGAAAAGCAAATCTTGTATAGTAAAAAGCTGTAACATGTAGCACATTACGTTTTGTTATATTTTAAGGGGAAAAAACAAGTTATGTCCCTCGTGGATATGGGGGCTATTCAACCAGTACCAGAAAAGGAAAAAGGACAAGATTTTTATTCAAGACTTTTCCTGGTACCCAGAAAAGACAATGCCTGGAGTCCAATACTGGACTTATCGATTTTGAACATGTTCCCTGACATTCCATAATTCAAAATGCTGACTTGACAACAGCTACTGCCTATGCTGGGCAGGAATGCTTGGTTAGTGACTCTAGACTTAAGAGAGGCATACCTACATATCCCAATAAGGGAATCGTGCAGAAGATACCTCTGCTTCAAGGCAGGTTTTTTGCATTACCAGTTCTCTGCATTGCCCTTTGGCTTATCTACTGTTCTCAGGGTCTTTACAAAGTGCCTGGCACCAGTAATTGCATTCTGCAGACAAAGAAGCATACAAATTTATCCTTATCTGGACAACTATCTCATTCAAGCAGAGGACAAGGACACTCTTCTTCAACATCTGGCATTTGTAAAAAGGCTTCTAACATGCCTACGGTACACAATAAACGAAAACAAATCCCAACTGGTACCCTCTCAAATGATTACATTCCTGGGTGCAAGCTTGAATACAACTGCCCAGATGGCTTACCTTACACCAGACAAACAAAGGCAACTGACAACATACTTCAAACAAATGGCAACAAAAACCCAGTTATCTACAAGACAAATTCTGCAGGCTTTGGGGTTCATGGTATCCTGCATTCTACTAATTCCATATGCAAGACTGCATATGAGAAAACTTCAATGGTACCTAAAAAGTTTATGGAGTCAACATTGTCACAGTCTGGAAACAATGATTCCTCTCATCCCTGCCTGCAACAGAAGTTTCTTTGGTGGGCAGAGACATGTCACCAAGACAAGGGACTGTCATTCACTCTACCCCCTGCCACCCAAACCCTAACTACAGACGCATCAGACTATGCATGGGGGGCCCACCTGGCAGAGGGGGATGCATTCAGGGCAAATGGAGCCCAAAACAAATGCATCTGCATATCAACCAGAAAGAGATGCTAGCTGTTCATAATGCTCTGACAGCCTTCAAGGACTTACTTCATCCAGGTCAACTACTGATAAAGACTGACAACACCACAGTTATGTGGTAGATAAACAAGCAGGGGGGTACACATTCCTACCTCCTTTGCAGACTAGCCATGGCATTGTGGAACACAGTTTTGACTTACCAAATACATCTTCAAGCTCAATTCCTGCCAGAAAAACAAAATAATCTGGCAGACGACCTAAGTAGAAATTTTATGGACCCGCACGAGTGGAAACTGGATCCACAAATCTTCAGCATGTTAACACAGAAATGGGGGAGCCCAGACATAGATCTATTTGCCTCTCCCCAAAATTATCAACTAGACAAATTCTGCACAAGGACTTATCACAGACAAGAATGGAAAGTGGATGCCCTATCCTTCAGTTGGAAAAACCTATCAGTGTATGCCTTTCCCCCTCTGCCTTTTCTCTCCAAGGTCTTACTAAAGGTCAGACAGGAAAAACCAAAAATGATCCTAATTGCTCCGGACTGGCCTTGCCAGCACCGGTACCCAATTCTAAGGAATATGTCTCAACTCCCTCCTTGGTACTTGCCTCAAATACCTCCTCTACTGTCTCAGCAGAACAATCAAATTCTGCACACTCAGCTCCAAACTCTGAACCTTGCAGCATGGCTGATCATTTAATTATTCAAATAACACCTCTCAGTAAATCTGTGATGGATGTCATTTTGGAAGCCAGAAGACCTAGTACTACAAAATCTTATGCTGATAAATGGAAGAGATTCTGTGCTTGGAACCAAGCACAAGGAACGGACACAGCAAAGCCCAATATCCCCCAGATTTTACAATATTTGACTGAGATGCTTGACAAGGGCCTCTTTTTTTCTTCAATAAAAATCCATGCCTCTGCCATCTCGGCTCATTACAACGTGGAGCCTCCCCTCTTTTCTCATCCTCTACTTAAACAATATCTTAGGGGGGGCCAAAAATTTAAGGCTCCTGCATGGGACCTCAATTTTGTGCTGGAAAAACTCACCCTGCCTCCGTTTGAACCAGCAGCTACCGCGGATATAAAATTTTTATCTTGGAAAACCGCTTTCCTCTTGGCAATCACTTCAGCAAGAAGGGTTTCAGAACTACAGGCTCTCATGGCTGTGGAGCCTTTTATTACATTTTACCCAGACAGGATGTCCCTCAGGACCAATCCTTCTTTTATGCCTAAGGTGGTATCCAGTGTGGCTCTTAACCAAACAATTCACCTGTCAACATTTTACCCAAATCCGCAGAACAAGGGTGAGTGGATTCTGCATTCATTGGACATACACAAACAACTAAGATTCTACTTAAACAGGACCAAATCTCTAAGAAAGTCTGGGCAACTACTGGTGACATTTTCTGCAGGATCAGAGGGGAAGGCTGTATCAAAGCAGACTATTTCTAAGTGGATAAGCCACTGCATTCATTTCTGCTACTTGCACCATGGTAAACCTCTGCCCAGGGGGATCCGGTCACATTCAACCAGGGCTGCCTCTACCTCAGCAGCTTTTCTCAGAGGAGTTCCAATCAAAGACATTCTAGAAGCTGCTACTTGGAGCTCTGTTCATACCTTCACAAAGCATTATCATTTGCCTCTCTTCTCCAAATCCAGGGCAGGCTTTGCCACTGCAGTTCTGCAGGGCCTTATAGCCGCTCCTAATGCTATTTAGTTCCAGCCTCCCATCCATAGCTTTGGGATTCTACCCAAAAGTAATGACTGCAACAGTGAAACACGAAGAACATAGTACAGTTGTGTACACTTACCATAAATGTAGATGTTTGAGTGTATTCACTGTTGCAGTCCGGGTTACCCACCCGCCATCCCCCTTTTTCTATAACGTCTCTTTCCTTCACTACATTCTAAAGCCTTTGTGGTGTATTTGCTTTTAGATGAAGGTAAAGTTTATGTTGCTAAAAGTGCATTTACATATATTTCTGTTTATTTATTTATTTATATATACATATATATATATATATATATATACACATATATATATATATATATATATATATATACATATATATATATATATATACACATATATATATATATATATATATATATATATATATATATATACATATATATACATATATAAGTAATTTGCTCCCCATTTGGGGGGCACCTGACATCTGGGGCAAGAAAAACTAAATAAAATGGCATCCGCTGCATGTTTTATACCCCTGACAACCTGACGTCATGGAAGAGGAGACAGCAACTGACGCAGGATCCAAGACTTTGTTATTCAGGCCAACTGTGGGCAATCTGCCAGCAGATTACTCAAATGTAATGACTGCAACAGTGAATACACTCTAACATCTACATTTATGGTACATGTACACAACTGTACTTTACTATGCATGCTTAGCATCCATACTATGTGACTATAACTGTTCCATGACTAACACAGCTGCAAGGAGAACTGCAGATAAGGATGACTCTCTAATTCCTGAAGTGATTACTAGCACAGGTGCAAGGAGGACTGAAGATGGGAACAACTCCCCAAGTCTTGAAGGTTGTCACATAAGCTGATTTTTGCTCTGTTTCAAGGTAAATTATCAGCAGACTGCATGACATTAAGCAAATACCTAAGTATTGACTTTATTCAGGTGGCGTGAAAAAAATGTATAAAAAGACTATAAAACTAAATGTTGGTAGCTGGGTATTGTAGGAACATAGTTCCAAGATAAATGGAGAATCACCATCTGTATCGAAAAGCAAATCTTGTATAGTAAAAAGCTGTAACATGTAGTACATATCGTTTTGTTATATTAATAAGTTGTTTTATTCGTAATTGTGCTTAAGTTGGTTAAAGTGCAGTACCATAAAGTACACTTTGATAAATCCATCAGCTTGTTAAAATTTATCAGTGGCGAGCCTAGCCTGTATTTGAACACAGGGGGAGTGGTGCCCTGTATAGGGTCACTTCAGTAAAGGTGCAGTAACTAAAATTTATGTATGAGCGAGTCCTGAATAGGAGCAGCCTGGTCTTATATGGCTTGCAGCAGTACAGTTTTCAGATGTCTGAATCTGGAGTGAGACTGCCATGCAGTACAATCACAGTGCAATAAATTCTCCAAGTTGGTGATTTCCTAGTTTTCAAATCTGAAACTGCCAGTTTCATTTCACCAGCTTTTTTGAGTGGCTAAGGGAGAATTTCCAGTCATCTGCAGAATAACAACCTGATCATCTGTCTATCTGCTGTGTGGTAAGAATTTTTTCTGCATCACATATAGTATGGATCCCATTAGGGACTATAGTAAAAAAATGTAAACAGAGTTTTACTCTTAATGTAACATAATGACCAGATAAAATCTATGACAGTATGCTATGTTGGTATTAACAGCATTACTAGGGTAAGTTGATTTACACGCATTATGCAAATGGATTACAATATTTGACTGGTATCTCAAACAAAAAGAATGTGTGGTATGACAGTAAATGTTTATTGTGCGAGTCATATGAAACTGCTTTCTGTGGGCAGTGTCATAAAAGTACAGTTCAGACCATTGTTGAAAAGTTAAACTGTAGGAAAAAATCTGATGGTAAAGAACCAGATAAGGGTGATGCACTTGCATTTTATCCAGATGTTAAACCGTTATGTCCTGTCACTACATGTGAAACATCAGGTAGAACAGCAGTCAAATCAATTACTAATAGAATCCCCTGTAGATCGTTAAACCCTTTAGAGACTATGTACAAATGTAGAATGAAGCCACGCGCTCTAGGGATCTAAACCTCACCACAGCAATAAATAGGATATGCTGGAGGGATAGATTCCTGTCCCAGAGACTTCCCATGCTTTGGAACAAGATCCCAATCTACATTAGGCAGAGCTCCTCACTAACACTCTTTAAAAGAAACCTTGACGAGTGGATGGGAAACAGAAAGTTTACCTCGGGGATCACTTCACTGGCTGTGCTGGACAGCGGCACAGAGAATTAATCTAAGGGGGCGGCGAAAGCCAACGCATTCTGGCTAGGCTTATAAATGCCTTCGGGCAGATAGCCTAGTACCCACCTATGAAGCCACTGTACAGCAAAAAACAGATAAGGATAGGGATGAGGTTCATTATAAATTAACGGAAGAGTTTAATAAAGTCTTAAAAGACAGACAAAGTGAGTTCAGAAAGTTTAAAAAAGATGTGCAAACACTTGCCAAAAATGTATAGGGACTCTGCAATCGGCAGAGCAGACTTACTGAAAAGTATCAGAAAACTTGTGAAGAGTTACAGGGAGAAATTGAAACTCTTAAGCAGCAGTTGAGCAAGACGAGGAAAATCTGGTTAGTGAATATCAGAATACCTGTAAAGAACTGCAGAAAGAAATTCCAGATTTTAAGCAACAGTTACAGGACGAACAAAATCTGGCTAATGATGTTCAGGATAAACTAATACGAGCTAATGTTCGAATAGAAGAGTTGAAAGAATTGTAAAAGATAAAGCCAGTGCAGGTCATAGAGCAGGGAACTCCAGCAGATTTGTACACACAGTCAAAGTTGCTACAAAGCATGCCACAGTGGAATGATAAAAAAGGCATATTTTACAACATGCTTACATTTGAAGAATGGGTAGCATACACAGCAGGATCAGATGCATGGACAGATGCCTTACTTGCATGCTTTTGGATTTTTATTCCAAAATATTTTAAAACTTTCATCCAGTTAAATCAGAATGCTTATAAATTGCACAGTACAATAGGGGTGTATAACTGCTGTTCTCATGGCATACAGGGGTAGCCTTGCAAAGCTAAGTTGTTAGATAACTTTAAAATCACCATCTCAGATAAATTAATAGAGCAAGCTGACCATTTTAAGCTAGTGTTCCAGATAAGCTGTCAAAAGTCAGAAAGGGGCATGCAACAAAGGGAAATACAAAAACAGTTGATACATTGCTTTTTTAGAGCAAGTAGAAGGGATCCAAAGGGATATTGAATGCATTTATGAGGAAAATTCAGATACCCTCGCTGACTTAGTACAAAGACTAATAATGGGACGGAGTATGGCCGATGATGGGACATTGTACTCGCATCATATTTTTGCCTTGGAGGAAAATAATGAGCCATTTGAGGTAATAAGTGAGTTAAGAGGCTGAGGTAGAGGATGATGGTGTGATCAGTCGCCATCAGAAAGAGCCATATCAGCACTAGTCGCTCCAGGTGTAAAAGCAGGTGATGAACAAAAGGTGCCACCATGCTTTTTTGTATTACAAAAGGCATGTTAAGCAAAACTGTGACCATTACAAAGTCTGGCATAAAAAGAAGGAAGAACAGGGCGTGTTTGCAAAAACAGAGCCAAAAGATTCACAAGACAAGTCATAAAAACAAGTCAATGTACAGAGACCTTACAATATTAGTAGGGACAGCTAAAAGGTTCATCAATACACAGGGAAAGGGAATGTAGATTTTCAGGCAGCTTTGCCTCTAAATCCAAAATATTTGGAAGAGCAGGCAGAAGAGATAGCTAGACAACAGTTACAGAAAGAAATTGAAAAATCTAAATATGTGGATCACTCAGACACAGAGGAAGATGCAAACAAAAACATGTAGTGTGCCATGTTGCATTTGGCAATAAAGGTGAGGATGACTGGATTCCCTTACAATAGGTGTGTGCCCCCCCTACTCTTGTATCTTTCCTGATTATCTTTAAAAGGGTCAAGGAGGACGACCATTGATTGATATCTGGGTAGAGGGTTTACTATTCAGATGGCGTTACAAACACTGTATAGAGACTGTAAAACTAAACGTTGGTAGCTCGGTATTTTGTAGGAACATAGTTCCGAGGTAAATGGAGAATCGTCATTTGTATCTGTATCAAAAAGCAATCCTTGTACAGTAAAATGCTGTAAGCTGTAACATCTAGTACATGTCGTTTATTATATTAATAAGTTGTTTATTATATTAAGTTGTTTAATTAGTAACTGTGCTCAAGCTGATCAAGTACCATGAAGTATACTTTTGATAAATCCATCAGCTTGCTAAAATTTATCAAAACCCAATACTAGCAAATCCTACTTATCCAGATGGAAGAGGTTTTCTGTTTGGTGTCCCTCTCATAACCTGGATACACTCACTGTGGATGTTCCTTTGGTCCTTTCTTATTTGTGTGAATTGCTCAATGCTGGTTTCGCCTATCTTTCTGTTAAGTCCCACTTATCAGCTATCTGCTTGTCTGTCTTTATCTCCTCCTTCAGCTTTTAGATTTGAAGCTAAGCAGTTTCTTAAAGGCATTCTTCATATTAGGCCTCCCAGGAAGCCTGTTCCTTCTCCCTGGGATCTTAAATTTGTTTTGTAGAAATTTACTCTGCCTTCTTTTGAGCCTGCTGCTTCAGTTTTCTTGCAACATTTCTCTTGGAAGACTGTTATTTTGTTGGCTCTTACTTCTGCCAGATGGGTATCTGAGCTTCAAGTCCTTATGGCTTGTCCTCCTTTTTTGGTGTTTCATAGAATAGGGTGTCCTTGCGTACTAATCCTTCATTTATGCCCAAGGTGGTGTACTAATCCTTCATTTATGCCCAAGGTGGTTAATGAGTTGTCAGTTACAGTCTATTCATTTGCCTACTTTTTCCTGCTGTCCGCAATCTGCCAGTGCGAGGGTTCTACATACTTTGGATGTGCATAGACAACTCAGATTTTATTTGGATAAGACTAAGTCTATTGAAAGAAAATGGTGAGATGTTCTCTCCTAGGTCCCTAGGACTGGCTGTATCCAAGCAAACTATTTCTTCCTGGATTTCAAAGGCTATTTATTTTTGTTATACTTTTCATGGTAAGAGCCTTCCTTCTTCTGTAAAGGCTCATTGTGCTAGAGCTGTGGCTTCTTCTGGTGCTTTTCTCAATGGGTTGGATACCAGCTCTATTCTTGAAGCAGCTACCTGAATTTCTGTGGATACTTTTACCAAGCACTACAAGTTGGATGGAAGCTCCAGAGCTAGAGCTGGTTTTGCTAGGGCCATCCTTCATGGCTTCCTAGAGGGCTGTGCTGGTCCTTCCTCCATCCAAGTTTATTCTTCAGCTTTGGCACTCACACAGAGGTTAAGAATGCTGCAACGCATGAATGGAAGGACATAGTGCAGTTGTGTAAAATCTTACCCCACCATAGATGTCCTTTCCTTCACTGTTGCAGTATTCACTACCTCCCTCCTCCCCCCCCCGGTCCATTACCTTCCTGGATGTACTGGTTACTTCTTGGTTTTCCTTGGACTGGCATTCCTACTGGGGCTATCTGTTCTAAGGATGGTATGCCCAGACATCACCTTTATGACGCACACTATGCGAGAAGCATACATGTGACATAATGTGTACTTTAAAGCAACAGTAGGCTTTTATATACTGGTCTGACATCAGGCTTCAAGAGGCAGGGAATCCCAGAGGGTAAGAATACTGCAGCAGTGAAGGAAAGGACATGTACTGTTATGGTAAGATTTTACACACCTGTACTTTCACATGACAAGGAAATGCCATCCATAAGATTTTGTCAAAAGCCATGTTGCCATTTTTTTGAGTAAAAGTATACTTTCACTGATATGTCTGCGTTTACCTTTCCTATCATTGTTAATCCACACAAATATGCAATTTAGTAGTTGTAGGTAGTGACCATCTCAATTTGTAAATGCAAGTACTCCATTAAGAAGAAAAACAGTGATAATGTTCTGTTAAGCACCAACTTAACTGTAAGCGTTTCAAGCATTTTATGTATTTAATTATTGAATTTATCAAGCATGACTTTTGGGCTGGTTATTTGGAAGAATTATTCAGTTGTAATGATCATACTTGGCTCACTGCCACATTTGCATGAGTATTGTACTCTTGTTTAGGCAAGTGGTACACTTAATTTCCTAAGTTTGTTTTTTGAGTCTGAGTCTAGTCTTCACATTTTTCTAGTTAAATCTTTGGCCCATGACAGGATTTCATATAAGAAAATAATTCACCCGGGGAAGTATTCCTGTTCAGTCCCAGGAGCAATATCCTTGTTTCTAGTTTGTAATTAAGCTTCAGGTGTTAAGAATTTACAGATGTTGAAGTGTAGAGCTTCTCTGACCATCATGTTAGTAGGAGTACGCATCTGACACCAGCAGGGATTAAGTACACATGGTTCCATGTACAGTAGTACTTGTCAGTTTTGATAGACATGTTGGAGCACTGCTGACACCTTCAGTGATGGTTAAAACTACAGCACATGTAGATGAGCAGAGCATGTCTTGCATCATCACCTGACCAGGTGATTATTGACCGTGTTTCCCCAGAGGATGGGAAGTATGTTTCCATTGCCACAACATCCAGAGTATAATAAGATCAATCCCAGAGAAGTGGCTAAAAATGAAAGCCTTGTAGATGTGTTTCAGAGTAGGCTACACAGTGTTTTGACAAACTATATTGCAGCCCTACATTATATATACAAACAGGGAGGGACAACCTATTTGTACCTTCTCAGCAGTTGGTGAGATTAAACAGTTGCACATGGGCAATTGCTGTACATATGTGGACAGCATTTGTTAAATAGATGTATTAATTGGACTGGAACATTTTTTGCATATTGAGAACTTATTGATATTTTCAGTCACTTGAAGCAAATTGCTTAATTTCTCTGATTCTCATTTTACAGATATTTTACGGATCCACAAAAAGAATCTGAAACATTCCTCCTCCCTAAAAAAAATAAGAACTTGGTAAGTAGAACGTAATGAATAACTAACCTTCCAAAGCTGCAGATGACATTACTTAAAATGTTTTCTTGCAGGATCATAACAGTAATGCAGACCCTCGTGTCTGGAATACGCCACCCACACTTTGCTTTGAGAGCTTTGCTCTCAAGGTGAATCTCTTGGCATCCATGCCTTGAACACATGTCAGTTATGACTAGCACTCTGATAATTATCCTCTATATTACATGTACTTCAGACTGTAATCTGAAGTTGTAAAGACCTTTTTTGGATCTTGACATTACTAAAGTGTGTGCGTGTGTACGTGTGTGTGTGTAGTGTGTTCTGTGTAGTGTGTTCTGTGTGTGTGTGTGTATATATATATATATATATATATATATATATATATATATATTTACGTATGTAAATGTGTGGATATATATATATATATATATATATATATATATATATATATATATATATATATATATATATATAGTTTCCCACCTTATCCGTTGTGGCCTACAGTCCTGTGTCTGTGCTTGTATACTGTGGTTTGGCCATTATGTCTAAAGATCAAAAAGAACACAAACCCTCTGGGTTTAAGAAGTGTTCTAAATGTAGCTACAAGATGTCCATAACAGATGGACATGCTGTTTGTGTATACTGCTTGGGGGCTATACATTTACAAGAGTCCTGTAGTTTTTGTCACGCTTTTAGCCCCAGGGTTCTACAGGAGAGAAAAAATAAACTTATACTGAAAGGCCTTCTTAAGCCTTTATTTGAGGAGTCCTTGGACTCTTCCTCTGGTTCACAGTCTAAAACCAAGACTTCTAAAGCCAAGAAAAGATCTCCGGCTCCATCGGTTACATCAGAGCCTCCAGAGAAGACCACCAAATTGGACTCTACCTCCTCGGCTCCCTTGTCCTCGAGGCCACAGAAGATAACTGTGATTCTCGAATCTGCCTTGGCTGCGATCCTGTTAGAGCCCATTCGGAGCCAATCTCTTAGTGTCAGACAAGGATCTCCAGATAGGAGATGACAGTCACCTTCTCTCTCCTCCAAATCCTCCAGACTCTCTGATTTGGATGTGGATAGGGTGGTCCAGAGGCTCCTGCAGTTGCCAGTTTTGGCTAAATTATTTTTGGCTCCGACCCAGTCAGCTCCGGAGCCAATCCCGATGAGTGCGCCCATGTTTCCTCCTCCGACCACCTCCTTGTCTTCGGAGCTGGAGTGTTTGGCTCTGGGTGATGTTTTGCCGGCGCCGATACCTCTTAAGGCCTTATCGGTGCCGACGTCGGCTCCGTCCTCTGGTTTCGGAACCCGGGTGTCCTCTATCAGGCCCGAGGGGGATACTTTGGGACTTTTGTCGGTCCCAAGTCTCCCTCTTGGTGCTTCGGCTTGGGGAACCTCGGTTCTGATCTTGGCCTCGAAGGTGGGTCGATCCTCTGATTCGGGGGGACCTGCCTTCAAGGCCATGAGGAGCGCACTGGCCAGATCCTCAGTCACATCACCCAGATTGGTAATTCCATCCCCCTCCATGCCGGCGAGAGCCCCTGATGTCCCTCTATCAGTTGACGGCGGAGCCCCAAGGTCTGGGGATACCCCCATGAGCGGTCCCCAACTTTCTGAGGACCCCTCAGAGTCTGTCCCTGAGGAGCCCCCAAGGAAGAAATTATGCAACAGGAAGCACATAGACTCCCAGGATGAGTCCCTCACCTCTGATACCGACCTCGAGGAGTCAGAGGGGTCCCCCAAGTCGTCCTCCGATGATGTCTTTCTCCGACATCCTGGAGATTTTGAGGCAGAGAGGCGGCTGGTCATCCAAAACCCCCTCTGAGGAGGAGTTGGTATTCCTCAAGGCCTTTGGGGCTCAACCCTCCGCCTCCTGGGTGTCTCCACCCTTCGATGAGCTCCTGGATTTGATCTGTCGAAGGGTGTGGTAGACTCCTGACTTAGTGGAACCGGTACCAAGTCATCCTAATAAATTTATGTCAGCTCCCCCTGGGAAAGAGTTCCTGTCCAAAGGGGTTTCTGTGGATGACATGGTGGTGGCGGCAGCCACTCAGCAGGAAGTAGCCAAGTCTTCTTCCTCCGTCCATCCTCCTAACAAGGAGTCCAGGAGTATGGATCGATACGGGAAGCATACCCTCTCTTCAGCGACCTTCACACTTCGGTCTCTGAACTATCTATGTCACTTTACTCGCTCCAGAGAGATCTCCTTAAAGAGTTGGGAGATACTCTAACAGGTAACATACCTGAGGCATTAACACAGACTGTTAATGCCCAGTTGTCTACTCTTGGATCAATTGTCAACTCATCCATGAGGCTCATATCTTATGCAGCTGAAGGGGCGAGCAGGGCAGCTAGCTCAGGTGTAACCCTTAGGAGGCAAGCCTGGATGCGCCTGTGTCATTTCGTGGAGGCCTTCAAGTCTTCCTTCACTGACGCCCCTTTTGATGGGTCCTCACTTTTTGGGACCAAAGTGAAAGACACCCTCACCAGATGCGAGCAAGAGGGAAAGACCCTGTCTGCAGTAGGGGTCCGTTTTTCCCTCCAATCTAGGCCTTAGCCCAAGGCTCAGAGAGGAGGAAAAATGTGGTTCAAAAAGTCACAGAAGTCTTTCCCTGCCGGTCAAGGAGAGTCCCCCTCCAGAGGCAGAGGAGGGGGTGGCTATTCCGGGAGACACCACCCTAGGGGCAGAGGAGGCCCTCGCAATTCGGGAGACCGTGATTCCTTTTGCGGGCCTTCCTATCATTGTCCCTGATGTATTGCCCGACTGTGCTATTCCAGAGCCAGTTGGGGGCCGCATTTCATTGTACCCAGAAGCCTGGGCAAGTATCACTCAGGATCGATGGGTGCTTCGTATAGTTACCAGAGGTTATTCCATCCCATTATTGTCAAACCCTCCTCCACCCAAGAGAATCCCAGATGTTCCACCCAGTCAAAGGGATCACGCAACACTAGAAATTTCAAAGTTGCTGGAAAAAGGAGTCATCCAACCTGTCCCCTCAGACCAGATTGGATTAGGGACTTACTCAAGACTCTTTTTGGTGCTGAAAAAAACAGGGGACATGAGACCTATCTTGGATCTCAGCCGACTGAACTGCTACGTTCCGAATGGTCACCCTTCAGTCTATTTTTCCGTTACTGAGAAAAGAAGTATGGATGTGCTCCATTGATCTCAAGGATGCTTACTACCATATCAAAATGGACAGGGCATCCAGGAGTCACTTACGCTTCCGGATGGGAGCCAGTCATTTCCAGTTTCATGCCCTGCCCTTTGGCCTCACCACAGCCCCCAGGGTGTTCACCAATTGTTTGGCAGTGGTGACAGCTCACCTGAGACGTCAAGGATTCCAAGTTTTTCCATACCTGGATGACTGGCTCCTCACTGTCCCCACCAGGCATCTTCTCATCCAGTCCAGGGAAAAGACCATTGCCCTTTGTCATCAACTAGGGATTACCTTGAACAGGGGAAAGTCTGCTTTGCTGCCCTCACAGCGTGTCCCATTTATAGGCACAGAGCAGACACCGTTCACATGCGGGCATTCCTGCCACAAGAAAGGATAGAGGTGTTGCAGGGTCAGGTTCGTGCATTGCTGCCCCTCAAGAAGGTTCAGGTCAGATGGGTCCTACAGCTCCTGGGATCCATGGCAGCCACCATCATGTTAGTGCCCCTGGCCAGGTTACACATGAGGCTTCTGCAGTGGCTTCTCTCGGCCCAATGGTCCTTTCAGAAACTTCTCCTGTCCCATCTGATCCTACTCACCGATTGGTGCAAACAGGACCTCTGTTGTTGGATGAGTCCCACCAACTTGAACAAAGGGAATCCATTTATTCCTATGACTCCGCATTTTTAATAGCTATCACATCAGCCAGACAGGTGTCAAGAGATTCAAGCATTGTCCATCAAATCCCCATATTTAATATTTCATAAGGATAGGGTTTCCTTGAGACCTAATCCGTCCTTCCTTCCAAAGGTAACCTCTGCCGTTAACCTCAATCAGTCCATTGAGCTGCCAGTTTTCTTTCCTCAATTTTCCAACAAGGCAGAGTTTAAGTTTCATCAACTGGACGTACACAGGCAGCTTCGCTTTTACTTACACAGGACTAAACCATTTTGTAAGACTGATCAACTCTTTGTGTCCTTCTCAGAAAATAGAACAGGTTTCCCTGTTTCTAAGATTACAATTTTCAGGTGGATTTCTGACTGCATCTCCTAAGCTTACTCTTCGGCAGGCAGAGAGTTACCATTCCCTGTCAAGGCTCACTCCACCAGGGCTGTTTCTGCCTCAGTAGCTTATCACTCCAGACTATCCTTGGATGAAATTTGTGCTGCGGCCATGTGGGCTTCTCCCCACACCTTCATTACATATTACAAATTAGACGTGGCTTCTAGGGGCCAGGCTTCCTTTGGTTCCACTGTTCTCAGGAGCATCTTCCATTGAGCCTCCCAGGATAGAGGTGCTAGGGACGCTGTCCAGTGAGTAAGAATGTAGGCAAGATTGGACCACATAACATCTACAAGTTATGTGCTCACCATAATGCTTGCTGTATGTGGTCCATCTCGCCTCACATTCTTATGTTCCCTCACACCTTCCCCCCTCCTGGAGGATTTGGAGGCGACATTTGTTTTCAGTACCCTTCGGTATTAGTTATTTTTTCTTTGCTGCCCTAGTTAGTGTCCTACTCTTTTGACTGTGGTTGTGCATGAGGTGTGACTATGAGCTGCTGCAAACTAGATCTGGGGTTGTGGAGCGGTGCAACTTGGGATACCAGGTTAGCCCAGCCAATTAGAGACTTCATGCTAGAAAAATATAAGTTGGCTGAGTCGGAGCCGATGTTCGGCTCCAAACCCATGAGTAAGAATGTGAGGCGAGATGGACCACATACATCAAGTGTTATGGTGAGTACATAACTTGTAGTTCTGGTCTGCCAAAGTTCTTCTGTGCAAGTGGAGATGTGCACTATAACGGTGGCCGCAGGACCAAGGGAGGTTGGCTTTGCAGTCCATGGCACTAATAGCCCTGACATGTCTTTAGTGGACACACACACACACACACACACACACACACACACACACACACACACACACACACACACACACACACACACACACACACTAGGGAAGAGCATAGAACCAGTGATATAGGTATGCACGTTGGTCCGCAGGTGTGGGCTGGGTAATTAACCACAAAACCCCTGATGGCTGTCTGCATGACTGCTCTCGAGGAATTGAGGGACTCTAGTCAGCAGGTAGAGGGGGTAGAACTAGCATTTATTAAACAAAATAAATAAATGCGTAGCATGCTTTCTGTAACTGAGGTCTTGCCCCTCCAACTTAGTGAAGTTCAAAGGCTTGATTTCCTTTGTTGAAGTTGGTAGAGGGAGCCACATGGTATAGACTCGGTGTAGCTGGAGATTGGTTGTGTGTGAGTGATGCTCAGTTCTGAGAACTAGATGGTAAGCTCTCTGGCTGACTAGAAGCAGAACATAATAGTTCCAAGGAAACTGTTTTGAGAAAAGTCATTATGTGGTAGGTCCATTAGGATTCAGTTTTAGGACCAGTAATGTTTAGTATAGCTCTTTCAGTTAAGACAATATTTTTTAAAATCACCATATTTGCTGAGGAGATGATGGCTGAAGTAGTAGTTAGAAATGGGGAAGTCAATTTTCAGAGAGATCAGTTGCATCTAATGTGGTAGGCAGGTAAATGGGAATTTAATGCAAAAAATGTAGACAGTTACACTCATTGGTATGAGGTGCCCATGGGAAAATATGCCATGAAGGATCACCCCAGAGATGACAGCAGAGAAAAAGATTTTAATGCTGTAATTGTCTTAAAGCTGAATTGTCTTAAAGTAGAACAGAGTAATACGGCTATTCCAAGGTTATAAGGTTGTTAGGCTGCATATGTAAAGGGGGTTCTGAGATCAGCCTTGCTTTGTAAAGAACATAATGCTGAGACCACATTTAGAGTACTGTACCCAGTTCTCACACTCGTACAGTAAAAAAATGAAGGCTTAGCTGATGTAGAGCATGGGGTACTTATGCACCAAAAAGTGATCTAAAGAAGATGTGTAGACTTTGATAGGTGCACCCTGGAAAGGAGAAATATTACTGGGTGTAAAATTTAGACCATGTATATAATATATGTATTACTGGGTACAAAATATAGACTAAATGTATCACCTTCTCAAAAATCATATGAAGGAAGTGGCATGGTAGGTAGGAAAGTCATTGAGGAATGGGTCATTTGTGGCAATTTGAGGAGAAAGATATATCAAAACAGAGGTCCTTCATGTCATCTATACAGAAAACATTCCAAAATGATGTAAATTTTCACATAGAAATAGCTGAATTTTGAAAAGCATTACCAGGTACAGTAGTTGGAGCTTTTTTACTTCAAGATAAGAGTTCAGTAATGCTGGGTTTAGCTACTGCACTCAGGTAGACTCCGTAAACCACAGCACTTCTTCCTGTAATATGTTCGTATTATTCATATACCAACCGAAGACTTCACGGTCGAGACAAGCAGCTGAAGAATGCACTCCACAGTTAATTTAAAAAAACTGAGGTAATTTTCAGAGAACTGAGAAAGGATAGCTTTGTTACCATCATAAGGAGGAAGACAGATAGGTGTATACACTTTGTCATACCTTTGCTTTTCACCACGAGGAGAGTTTTCAGCATATTGTTTGATTCTTTCTCCTTCCTCTTGACAAAAATATCCCGTAAACTCTTCACAAATTGCCCTTCTGACATTAGTAGTATTCTCAGATGCTTTATCAGTATATGTATTCAAGATTTTTGTACTGTCTAGACAGACTACGTTTAAATTTCACCACACTTCATTATGGTTCCTAAAACTGTTAGGAGGGCAATGGTTGCAAGGGAGAAGGCATGAAGATCAGGCAAAACTAAGATATTTAAACAGCCAAAGTTGGTACAGAGCTCTCTAAAACAAATATCAATTTATTGTGAGACAAAGATAAAAAAAATTATACAACCATCCAGTGAAATAATTCAAAAAATGCTGCTTTCTTCTAGAAAAGCATCATTGATCCCATGGGAAAATCAAAGTCATTTATCAATGTCTGTCTTGGTTTGAACTCACACAAGTTGGTAGGTAACAAATTTCAAGCATATTTCTCAGCTATTGCAAGCTTGGTAATCACAAACCTTCTGAAAAATGCCATAAAACCCAAATCAGATGAAGTGAAGCATCATCTTTTGTACTGAAATTGACAAACATTGCAGTAATATGTAACTTACTCTGAAAGACCACAGCCTGACTTAGAACCGTTACAAAATGTTCCTCCAGCTTTCCTGCTGACTTGATTGTATCACCTGTTATCATGTTAATTAATAGGACTATTAGTGTTGTTGTAGTCACTGATACCTGGAAAGAGGCCAAAATAATTCCAGTTTTTAAGAGTGGTGATATACACAAAGTCAAGAACTAGTCCCAGTTGGCATCCTCAACCTCTTAGCAGAAGTACTTGGAAAAAAAATTCATGTTACCTCCATGCAAAAAGTAAGTTATTTTAAACTCCGCATGAATGCAAAGTAATGCATGGTACCCACATGGCTATCATGATATCTTGGCAGTCAGTTAAGTTAACTTACTGTAGTAAATTTCTTCAGATTTTCTAAAGCCTTCAGTTGGGTAAACCATACTTTTCTGATTCAGTGCTTGAAGAATGAAAGATGTTGCTGTCATTCTCTGAGATGCTTTTCTTTCTGGAAGAAGGCAGGCAGTAATCTGACAGAACTTGCTGTTTACTGCACCAGTCTGCTATAGGAGTGCCTTGGAGATCTATCCTTGGTCCACTGCTGTTCTCAATGTACATCACCAACATGCGATTTCTTACTGCAGGAGTTCAGCTTTTACAGTATGCCAGTGTTTCTACCATTGTGCATGGTGCAGGTACACAAATCAGACAGACAAGCAAGGTGGAAGTATATCTGAACTCCATTATGGTCTGGATAAGCGGTGATGGTCTTTATTTATAAAAAAAAAAAAAAAGTGGTTTAGCAGAGAAGTGTCTTAGATCATAATCACTTCAAGCACTAATTGTAAAAATATTGCAGGAAGCACTGACTTCAGAAAACAAGTCAACAGCTGGAATTAAATGGGCTTCCTGTTAGGTAGAAACTTCTGTTTCAAGGAAAATGTAGGATGCATAGCACAGAAAAACTAAAATTTGGTAGCCTTTATAAATAAGTCTATTTGACAACATAAATGAGACTTGACCTGCAACTTGTCCTCCAGCTGTCTAAGCTATACTTATGGATAACCTAACCAGTTATCTGGCTAATAAATTCAAGTCTGTATAGGTTGTTGCTAGGGTTGCTGCTAACCTTCCCTCTGTCAGTGTTGTAATGGCCTAGTAAAAATAAATATAGTTGGGGTACAGTACATCCAACTATTTATTTTCAGCTTTTATATGTCATCAATAACAACATCTTTCTACCCTTTCATTATGGCATAAGACGAGCAGAGAGGTTAGATATGGACTTCAGAAAGTTATGAATATTACTAAGGCTCTTTTAGACCTCTAAATCCCCCTTATTTTGAATGTACTTTCCTATTTTCAGTCCCAATTTACCCCTGCTCAACATTTCTCTGTTTTAGAGGTATGTCCCTATTTTCAGGCTTGATTTTCCCTTTTACACAATTTTCTGAATTCCTTCATTATGTGTGAATATTTGAAGCTATCTAGTACACAGAAAACCACACTACATGATCAACATACTAGTTGCAACAATAATTTAATGAAAGAGGACACAAATCTTGCATCTCCCTTTTTTTTTATTCAAAAAAATGACCTTGTTTGGTATAATTTTGCCATGTAGTTCATTAACATCTACAGATTTTTCACCGTCTCTTTGATAATATACTTATTTTGTTCTATAATTTTTGTCACCCTGTTGTTCAATCATGGTTTTCTGAGTAGCATCCTATATTCCTACTGGAATCAGGAAAAGTTGTGTGCTATTTGGTAATCAGTTTATACTAATCAGCTGTCAAGATTTTTAGCTGGATGTTCCTACTTTTCAAGGTCTGCAGGTTGAGGAGGTATGGGTTTATTCCAAAATGGAAGTCAAAGCACTCTACCAGCTGGAATATGTCCCTCCTCCATGTATGCAGAGCTATAGAAAACAAAGCAGTATTTCTGTTAAGAAGCACTTTATCTTGTCTTAATTGAGCTTAAACCTGAACTATACCAGAGATTTATCATTGTAATCTGCAAGCTGAGGAAAAGAATGCTAACAAATGTGAGCTCCAGTTTGTGTGCATCAGGCCATGCATGGAGTCCTGCTTACATCAGTCTGTTAGTCTATATATTTTTTGCAATCTTTTTTTTTTTTTTTTTTTTTTTTGGATAATGGGCTTTTAAGCTGTGAGTTAGTTCTGCAGTCTGCACTAAAGAACTATGTGGAATACATGGAGATGAGATATAGTCAAGTAAATCTAGCAGAAAATACATTCTCTGTCTTTATAAATGTTTATTAAGGAGCTAAATGGATGGGCATTGCTTGTTGTTCTTATGATCAATATCAGACATTGTCAGTCAGCATGCAGTTCAGTTTAAGCAAGTTTTTCTACGTAGTACTGACACACAGAAAAGGCGGTGGGATGAGGAGAAGCAAAATCAATTTAATGGATTCTTGTGGCATATCCTTCCTCCACTTCCTTCGCAGCAGCCATTAGACTGATGCGATTTTAATTTCCCCAAGTATATATAATTACTCTGCTATTCTTGCCTTATGAACCTTTGATTATTAAAGACTTAATGCTGAGATTTGGTGCAGGTAATGCTTGTTGACTTAGCCTTTGCCGTTTGTTAATTTATTTGTGAACGTATTTAATTACATTTTGCTGTTGATTTTTCTGTGACTGCTTTACCAAAAGGTCAAATACAATGTTAGCTGTAGTTTTAGTTAAATGTGGTGCAGGATATATGTTTAAATGTGTTAGTGATTTTTTTATTGTTTAAAGGAGAAAATGAGTGGAATTGAAAGTACATTCGTTGCTTTCTAATCTCAAACACTGTCCCATTGATTTAATCACGTAATCAGTACTTTAGTCATATATAGTACATGCAACTAGGTGTTGCATTTAAACATTTTCCTTTGTGTTGCATTTTACAGCATTAACAATGTGTACCTTATTACGAGCACCCTGCATATGAAGCAAAGAACTGAAGTTCTGCAGCAGAGACATAGCTGGCTTTTTTAGTGCCTAGAGCTAATCCCATATTGACATCCTGCTTCCCCAACTCTTCATTTAAAGAGCAAAAAAAAAAAAAATAGTGCAAGAAGTCTTGGCAAAGCCTGAAATTGAGCCAGATTTTAAATATTTTTCTTATAAAACTTAGACAGTTACTACAATAACAGGATTTGTGGTAGCATGCATTTTTCTGAAGGATATGAAGTCTGAAATGCAAATGTATGTCATTATTTAGTGACTTCAATCCTCAATGATTTGCCAGAAAACCATAAATTTTATGGGGAATGGAATAAAAACATGAGTCAAATATCCAGACATTTGAGAGGTATGCCCACCCCTCCTCAAGTGAGGGGCATTAAAAAAAAAAAGTCCACGATCAGGTTCTTGGGGCTCCTAAAATGCATGAGGCAGTCGGATCCAGTTTCTGCGCGTGTCCCAACCCTCCTTCCTCAGCTGGAACAAAAAAAAAAATGTTCATATTAAACTGAAGCAAATCAGTTATTAATTATACCACTCGTGCTACAGCACAGGTTTACTAAAAAAATTGTAGAAAACCTTTAGGCAAGGAGTTCCTACAGTTCAGACCACACAGGGAGTACTATAGTATTCAGGTCATAGTTCTCAAATGTCCCAAATTGCCAGGCTGCACCTGAATTTTGATCAAAATACAGCTCATGCATGATTGCCCAATTTATATAGTTAAAACTCCTGTATTTTTCAAATTCTGCAGTAAAGAGGCCTCTGCTTTTGGCTTCAGACAATTCAGCCAATCAGAGCGTCTTTTTTACTGCACCTAATTAGCATACTACTGCCTGGCATCTGCTTTTGCAAGTCTGCAATTAAGTGATAGCTTGAAAGTTCCATCTTAAGTTGTGCATTCGTTGGTTAATATACGTCAGCAGACTTGAGAAGCCTGTTGTCTTCTTTTAGGTCCTCTTAGAAGTATATTAATTAGTGCAGGAAGAACAATGGTCTGTCGCTTGAATACATGGAGGGTGGTGAGAGAGAAGGTCCGTTTCTTCAGTTATACACCAGAGGGTTGAATAACTGCTTTCAGAGCCCTGAAATAAAAAGAAGGATTGGGTTGGTTGCCGGTAGATGAATTGTGTGCAGACACTCTTATCTGTAAGACTGTCTGTCTGCCTGCCATATTGGGGGAACGATGGAACTTAGACCATGAGCAGCAGGGTTGGTTTATCATTGGATTACTTTTCCTCTTTATTCTAGTGCCAGATACATGGGATATTTGTTCACAGGAGGTCTGATTTTTTCTTTGCCAATTCTAATGATTTTTTTATTTATTTTAATTTTGCCTGGTGCTGTGGACTGGTTTTGTTTAAGATGAAGGAGCACACTAGGAGCAACCACTGATTCTCAGGCGAGTCTTTCCTTTTTTATGTTGCAGGCAGCAGTCAAATATAGAAGGTGTTAAGGCAATAACTATTTGCAAATCTTGCTGAGGAAAATGAGGATATGTTAGCTGCAGTTTGAGTGATTTATGTCTTTTGTGTAAAGGTGGCTTGCAGTGTACTGGTTATAAAGTGATATTGCATTACTTTGTGTGCTTTCTTATATATATATATATATATATATATATATATATATAAAAGATATGTATATAGTACATGCGCACACACACACACACACACATATATATATATATATATATATATATATATATATATATATATATATATACATACACATATATAATACGTATATAGGACTTGCATCAGTTTGTAAACTGATATTAATTTTTACTTGCAGCTTTGTTTCTAGGATACATGTGCATACACACACATTCCTCCAACTTTATTCATGCCACTACAAACGTGCACACACTAACATCGTCCCAACCCCCAGATCTTCAGTGAACTTCCCTGCAGTCTGTCTGCTTACATAGGAGTAGATTGGTGACTGATGTCTTTTGACGTGTTTCATTTTTTCCTGCACCAGTCAAAATTTGTGCAGCTCAGCAATTGTGTAAATCACTCCACAGTACAAATCGTGAGCCGCTGATATTTGAAAATTCTGACTCATTGAAGTTGTAGAATGAGTATGCACACTCTCTCTCTCTCTCTCTCTCTCTCACACACACACACACACACACACACACACACACACACACACTCTCTCTCACACACACACACACACACACACACACACACACACACACAACACACACATCACTCTTCTTCTCTCTCTCCTCTTTTCTCCTCTCACTCCACTCTTCTCCTCTCTCACATTCTCATCTCTCGCATGCTCTCTCTCGCCTCTCACCACACTCATCTCACACATACACCTCATACACACATCCCTCACTCTCACTCACACTCTCATCCTCACCACACTCTCACCTCTCTCACACCTTCACACACTCTCTCACACACACACACCTCCTGCACACACCACACACTCACACTCACGACACGCACACCTCACCACCACGCACGACTTTCTCTCACACACACACACACACTCACATGCGCCTCACACACACTCTCTCACCTCTCACACAGTCTCTCCACAGCACCTCCCTCACACTCACATGCACACTCTCCATCTCTCACATGCACTCACTCTCTCTCCACATGCTGTCACATGCACTGCACACATTCTTCCTCACACACCACTCGCTCTCTGCACATCTGCACACGCACCACACACTCTCCAGATGCACACACACATTCACCTTCACACACACGTCACTTCACTCTACCACATGCGCACCACACTGCACACCTCTCGCACCTCTCTCTCTACCTCCTCTCCAAGACACTTATGCTTCTGCACTGCTTCTTCTCTCGCATTCAACTCTGCACGCACTTTGCACTTCTCTTGCACGTCACGTCTTTTTGCACTGCACACGCAACTCCTGCACACACGCACATGCACTTTGCACTCTCTCATGCACACCGCACGCACTCGCACCACATGCACTCTCTCCACTCAGACACGACGACACCTCACATGACGCAGGTGATTTCACGCGATGCTCTCGCACATGAGAGAGGCCTCACACGTCTCGCACACACTCTCACACACACTCCACCACACACACACACCACACCTTCACTCACACACTCACACTCACACCGCCACACTCTGTCTCTCCTCTCTCTCTCACTCACACACACACGCACACACACACGCTATACAGCAAAACAATGCTGCAGGGATGCCTTTTGGTACAATCACCAAACCCACAGTAATATGCTTAAAGTTTCATAAAATATCCACAAATACTATATTGTTCACCTTCTGCATTATTCTGGCATCCATAGCAAAATTGACTACAGATGAAACCTTACTGAAAGAGACAACCAGTAAGAGATCTTTTATAATTTAGTACATAAATAATAATCATATAATTTTGTAATCTGCCAGTTATCTTTCACTGGAGTAAAGTCACTTTTAGCAAGTCTTTTGAAATCAGTAGCACAGACTGCTATGGTTATGAGCTGATAATGAGAATAACCTGAGCAAATTACTTAACCAGTGTTTGTATTTATTGAGTCACTATGTCAATAAATATAAACATGCCAATAAATATGGCTCCACAACATAGTAGGCTATGGAAAATGTCCTTGCACTACAAATTATCTGATGACTTTCATGAGAAAAAAAAAAATTAGCAGTATTTGATATTAAAGGAGAATGCACAATAATTCAGCAGTAGCATGACACTTCTCCCCCCATACTAAATAATCCATTTCTCAGGTCCCAACACACCATCCATGTAGTACACAAATAGGCTCCCTTCTTCATCCATTTCCTATCCAAACCATATTGTATAATGCAACTTTGTTCTTTGACCTTTTAGCTTTGTAGTCCTAACACTCAACCCATTTAGTGTGTGAACAGGTTCCCTTTGTTATCTAATTCCTGTTCAACCGCAGTGTTTTTGTGGCAATGCAACATGTTTTCTTTGATTTTTTTATGCATAAATGTCAAATTTATCTTGCTGAAGAGTAATCGTTCAGCATTACTTTAACTCTTGAACCAGGCTTCAACTGTTTTCTCTTAGGCAAATGTTGGTTTGCTAATTTCATGTTATAACTCCCTCTCTACTCTGCTTATGTATATAGGTCTTAAGGATTCTGGCTGACTTGCTCCCTTGTATATCTCCTCACAGTAAAGTCAGAAACCCTAAGATGCACCCCCCAAAACAGTTCCCTCACCTTGCATTTGCCCATGAAACCTCCCAAGTCAAAGAATTGTATAGCATCCTAACACTCACTAAGCCAGGGGCAGCAGCTGCATATGACCCTCTCATAGCCCCCGTCATTTTTTCAGACTATCAGACTCCCCTCCAGTGACTCCCATCAAAACTTCTTGTAATTTAATGTCCCTGTTCCTCAGACGTGTATTTGGACTCAGGGCTTCTAATCCGCTAACAAAGGGATACCTTTCACCCTCTATCTTACTACCAGGCTTTCCCCTTTGACTTTCACAGACTAGTGCATGAAATCCTATTTGACTTTCAAAAGATAGTGCAAGTACCTTCTTTAATATGTCTTTATTGTGAGGCCAACCTATACTATTTTTCCTTTATTCCTGACTTACCTGGTTATTGTCTATAGTGATACTGATAGTTTTTAATCTGCAGGCTCATTTCTTTGCTAACTCCAGGTGCTGCACACTCCATTCGCCCTCACTGTGCTCGGGCTCATTCAGCTCCACTACCCTACCCCCATTCCCATCCACCCCAGGTTCAATTTCCTTTATTTCTAGACAGGCTCCTCCCTTTCTCCGTATCCTCCAATTAGCACGGCACCTACACTTTTCAATCTCACGTCATCCATTATCTCATCAAACCATGTGAACATGTTCAGTGCCATTGTTCCTGCCAATCTCCCTTGCTTTCCTTACCCTTCTGCACTGAACTTCCATCCACAGAATACACCACAATTTAAAACCTTTACCTATCACCTCAGCCATAAGTCCACCTACATTGAGCTACCATCTAATTCACCCAGGCTTATGGCATTTTACAACCATTCTGCTGCCAGGTTTAAACTAGTAAATGAAGCAAATACTAAACTTAGCCTAACAACTGTATACAAATATCCTATACTTAAAAGAAAACTATCTAATCTACCCCTCAATATAGCACAACTTCCCCTATGTGGGGACATCCACCTCAACCCTGAACCAACCGTAAATCCCACAACCCAACAAATGAATAAATCTCTCACCATAGCAACCATTAATTTGCAAAGTATCAGGAGTAAAATTCCAGACTTCCATGCCTGGATTTCACACAGTAGGCCAGATATAATACCAATGACAGAAACCTGGCTTAAACCATATATAAAAAACACAGAATTTATACCACCTGGCTACTCCTGCTTAAGATACGACAGACCCCGTAAAAAAGGTGGAGGTATTGCATTAATTTACCTAAGTCATTTCACATTAGTGCCATATGTCAACCCCGCCCCACAATTCGCATCTGCCGAATTTGTTGTAGCTTCCCTACACCTGAATTCCAGCAAAAAGCTCTGCATCATTGGCTTCTCTATCCTATTAGGCAATAATATACCCATCCTCAAACAAATCCTTGCCTGGACTTCAAAAACCTTTACCAGTGAGACAATTACTCTTGGAGATGTCAACATAGATTGGACAGAAGTCACAAAAAATCAATCCTCAATAAATACAAATCTATTCAGTTATACCCAGCTTATCAATGAAGTAACTAGACCCAACAAAACAACAACTAGTGGTTCCATAATAGACTGGATACTAGTCTGACACCCAAAGTAGCTTCAGCAGGGAGTCTACCTCAAACCATAAGTGATCACTTCCCAGCATACATAATACATAAATCCACCCTAGCCCATAGCCAACACCAGTACTGACTAACTGTAGAAATATCTCCAGTTTCGACCAAACAACTCTAAATGACACCCTGCAAAAGTAAATTGGAGGATTCTCAAAGTCCTCCCACTACATGAAGCTGTTGAATTCTTTAATTCAAATTTCTTGAATATCCTAAACAATCTAGCCCGCATATGGCAAAAAAGAATTAAAAACAGAAGCACTTCCTGGCTTACTCATCCCCCAAAATAATGGATGTCTAAAAGAGACAGATGTTGGAAGCTTTGGAAAAAAAAACACTCCCAGTACCTCCCACAA
The DNA here is from genome assembly GCF_019279795.1 of Protopterus annectens. Taxonomy (NCBI): domain Eukaryota; kingdom Metazoa; phylum Chordata; order Ceratodontiformes; family Protopteridae; genus Protopterus; species Protopterus annectens. The sequence goes on from NC_056743.1 coordinate 276,309,797, forward strand.
TTCAAAACTTTGTAATCAAGCAAAACATACAGTAGTAAAAGACAAGAAAAAATTCTGTCTAACCAAAAATGCCATAAACAAAACCCTAAGAAAATTCTGGAATACAATCTCAACCCTACTTAACCCAGGATCCAGTAACAACTCCTGTCCTGACCCAGACAAATCCCCCACAGAAATTGCCACAATATTCAACTCACATTTTATAGACTCCATTGCTAAACTTACAGGAAATTTCCCTCAAATTAATATCATAGCACACTCGCCAAATATAAACTCCACACCAGACTTTACCTTCTCCCCCATCCCTACCGCAACAATCTTGAAAAACTACTCCTTAAATTCAAACCATGATGTTCATAGTGCATACAGCTGCAGTCATAACAGAAGGGTTCTCCTGCCATCAGGCGGGTCCTCGGTCGGCCGAATTCCAAAGTCTAGGTCTGGCGTCGGTTGTCATCGCTTCTTCCCTGACGTCAGTGTGACAGGGGTATAAAAGAACCAGCAGACGCCATTTTCTTCAGTCTTTCTTGCCACGTGGTGCCTGAAGCAGAAGCAGTTCACAAGTGCCAGTCAGCCAGCTCCTGAAATTACGAAAAGTTTGCAATCGAAGCCTTCTTGAAAGCTAAGTACCCTGTTGGGGAAACTTTTCTTCCCTCAGACCGATGTCAGACAAAGTTAATAATTTTATTTTATGTGGGAAGCAAATACCGCATAATGATTTTCATTCCCTCTGCATTCCTTGCTTAGGCCCAGACCACAACGTCTCGGTCTGTCGTTTTTGTGCTACATTCAACAAACGCACTACTAAGCATCGGGCGGAGTTCGCCCAGCACTATTTTGGCAAAAAATTTATATTATGTCGTCGGATACTCCGACTCCAGTTTTGTCTAAAAAACGCAAAGATAAGGACCAACACACGAGGTCCGTGGCCTCTACCGACACCCCGCCAAAGCCGACTACAGGTGGTCCGGTTCTCAGTGAGGCATCTACGCAGCCCCTGCCTACCGACGACACTTCATTGGTGGTGTCTTCTGTGCTTGAGGTCACAGGCTCCTCGGCCCACACCCCGACTACAGATACTGAAGCCACTCTTGGTGGTGAATCTCAAAGTGTAGATAGGTCTGCCTCCTCTCAAGGTGTCTTCAGACCTTCCTCTTCTTTTTCCATCAAGGCTTTCACTAAGTCTAAAGCAGCCATGCATTCTAAGAGACAAGTTACACAGGGCCCTTCTCCAGGCCCCATGCCTAAAAAACAGATGCTTAAAATGGCTGAGGATTTAATTACTCTTATCAGGGGTTCACAACCCCCCCAGACAAAAGGCCCAGAGTGGAGGAAGAATCCCCCTCCTCTGACCAGGCCTCCATTATTTCAGAGCACTCTGATGAACAGGAACATTCTTACTCCCCTTTTGAAGATTCTGATGCAGAGGAGTCCATTCCCTCTGTCTCCCCCCCCAGAGGATTACTCATTTGGAGAAACCTTGCATACCTTAAGGGAACACTTCCACTGGGAAGGCCAAGAGTACTCAGATTCCAAGAAAAGGCTTAGGGATTTTCTCTTGCTACCTCAGCACAGGCCTCTGGCTATACCTCCTGTCTTAGACATACTAGATGTTGTGCACTCGGAGGCCTGCCTTAACCCAGATTCCTTACCTCCAGCCCCAGTCAAGCCTGACAGGTACTACCGGGTTCCTGACTCACACCAATTTTTATACAAAAGCCATGCGGCTGACCCAGAAACTATCTCACAGGGCCCCAAGGGAATTAAGGCCTCCACTGCTAAAAATCCATTACCTTCCGAGAGAGATTCCAGATCCTTACAAAGGTGGGGAAGAAAGGTATACACCTCGGCCACCTTAACCATGAAGGCATTAAACTGCCAGTTCCATATGCTAAAGTACCAACAGTTTCTGTTATCACAGTTGAGAAGTAAAATGTCACAACCTGAACAACCAGACTTGAAGGAGTTGCAGAATTTGATGCATAGTGAAGAACAAGTGGGTAAACATACCTTGCAATGTGATTTTGATGCTCTAGAGGCCTCATGTAGAGCTGCTGTTACAGGATCAGTCATACGTAGACATGCCTGGCTCAAGGAGCAAACCTTACCAGATCATGTCAAAGCTAAATTACTAGATGCCCCTCTACAAAAGGATGTATTATTTGGTGTTAAAGCTGAGGAGGTATTAAAGAAAATGGAGGAAAAGGCTAAATCAATGCAAACAGTGAAAGATTTTCTACAGGTACAACCTCCATGTTTCAGTAGAAATTGGCCTTCCAAAAATTGGTCCTTTCCTGCCACGGACAGACCCCAAAGAAGTAGATACAGGCGCCTGAGGTGCAGAGGGCAATCTCAAGGATCGTTTAGAGGCAGACAATGGCAAGCTCCTACACAAAGAGGTGGTGAGGATAGTTCGCAGCCATTCAGAAAGCAAGCCCAATGACTTTCCCCTTTGCATGCCAAGCAAGGCTCAAATGGCAGCACCCTTAGGTGGAAAACTGGCATTATTTTCAAAAAATTGGCATATTGTCACAAAAGACAAATGGATCCTGGACATTATAAACAGAGGCTACAGATTCCATTTTCACACCCTTCCAAAAATGAGAGGCATGCCAAACCTGCCACACAATCAAAGGGCAGAGGCACAAAGACAAATTTCAGATCTCATGGACATGAAAGCTATTCAAGAGGTACCTACTCACGAACAAGGTCAAGGTTTTTATTCCAGACTATTCCTGGTACCAAGGAAGGGAAAAATTGGAGATCTATTTTGGACCTATCCATCCTAAACACATTTTTATTCGTACCAAAATTCAAGATGCTCACATTACAGCAGCTTCTTCCCATGCTGGGCAAGGAGTCTTGGCTGGTAACATTGGACCTCAAGGAGGCATACCTGCATGTCCCAATCAGACAAAATTGCAGAAGATACCTCAGATTTCTTGCAGGTTCAACCCATTATCAATTCTCTGCATTGCCCTTTGGCTTATCTACTGCACCCAGAGTATTCACAAAATGCCTGGCATCAGTAATTGCCTACTGCAGACTTCAAGGGATACAAATATACCCATATTTGGATGACTGCCTGATCCAAGTGGACAGCAAGCACATACTTCTGAAACATCTGGCTTTTGTAATAATCTTGTTGAATTCTCTGGGATACACAGTCAACAAAAAGAAATCAAGGCTAATACCCTCTCAGAAAATAATTTTCCTGGGTGCCAACTTGGACACAAACACTCAGATGGCCTACCTCATGCCAGAGAAGCAGGGGCAACTAACTCAATACTTCAGAACACTAGCAAATTTCACCAGGCTGACTGCAAGGAAAATCCTGCATGCTCTGGGATTCATGGCATCTTGTATCTTACTAATCCCATGTGCAAAGCTGCATACGAGGAAACTTCAATGGTACCTGAAAAACCTATGGTCTCAACACAGCCACAGTTTGGAAACAATAATACCACTAATTCCATGTCTTCAAAAGGAATTTCTGTGGTGGGCTCAAGCATGCCAAACAAACACAGGTCTCCCATTCTGCAAGCCTCAAGCAAATCAAGTCATCACAACAGACTCCTCGGACTATGCCTGGGGGGCGCACGACAGATCGGTGCATTCAGGGCAAATGGTCCCAAAAAGAAAAGCACCTTCACATCAATCAAAAGGAAATACTAGCAGTAATAAATGCTATTATAGCTTTCAAAGACCTTTTGCATCCAGGTCAACTATTGATAAGGACAGACCCCACCACAGTAATGTGGTACATAAACAAACCGGGAGGAACCCATTCATACCCCCTATGCAGGCTAGCCATGTCACTTTGGAACATGGCTCTGGAATTACAAATCGAACTTCAAGCACAGTACTTGCCAGGCAAGGAAAACATGCTGGCAGACAACCTAAGCAGAAATATGACAGATCCACACGAATGGAAGTTGCATCCTCAAGTTTTTACAGAGATAGTTCAAGCATGGGGAAGGCCAGACATAGATCTCTTTGCCTCCCACAAAAATCACCAATTGACAAAATTCTGCTCAAGGACTTTTCATCCAAAGGCCTGGAGAGTGGATGCTCTCTCTTTCAGTTGGACAACAATGACAGTTTATGCCTTTCCACCTCTTCCTGTGCTGCCCAAAGTTCTATTAAAAACCAGAGCAGACAGACCAAAGATGATTCTCATTGCTCCAGACTGGCCAAGACAGCACTGGTACCCACTCCTGAGGAGCCTGACGCATTCCCCTCCATGGACCCTACCTCTAATGCCACTTCTTCTGACTCAGCACAGCTTCAAAACTCTTCACAGTCAGCTGAAAACACTCAATCTGGCCGCATGGAAGATTCCTTAACATCACAACAGACCCTACTCTCCAAGGAGGTGCAGGATGTCATTTTGGAGGCCAGAAGGCCATCTACTAGAAAAGCTTACTCTGCAAAATGGAAACGGTTTTGTGCCTGGAATGAGAAAAAGGGCCAGAATCCTGGAAAACTGAATTTACCTCAAATATTACAGTATCTAGCTGAGCTGCTAAGCAGTGGACTTTCATTCTCCTCCATCAAAATCCATGCCTCAGCCATTTCTGCAGAATACAACACTGATCCACCTTTATTCTCTCACCCCCTCTTAAGACAGTTCCTCAGAGGGGCTAAGAATATAAAACCCCCAAGGAAACAACCAATACCTACTTGGGACCTCAATTTCATTCTAGAAAAGCTGACCTTGCCTCCTTTTGAGCCAGCTGCCTCAACAGATTTGCAATATTTGTCCTGGAAAACAGCTTTCCTTCTGGCTATCACCTCAGCTTGTAGGGTATCAGAACTACAAGCCCTCATGGCTGTGCAGCCTTTTATCATCTTCCATCAGGACATAGTTTCCTTATGAACCAACCCGTCCTTCATGCCACAGGTGGTATCCAGGGTAGCTTTGAATCAGGCTATACACTTACCTACCTTTTACCCTAATCCTCAAAACAAAGGGGAGAGACTACTACATTCCTTGGACATCTACAGACAGCTGCGTTATTATTTGGACAGAACAAAGCCTTTCAGAAAATCAGAACATCACTTTGTGTCCTATGCTATAGGAGCTGCAGGGAAACCAATTTCCAAACATCCAATTCCAAAATGGATAGCTCACTGCATACGCTTTTGTTACTCTTTTCATGGTAAAACTGTACCTGCAGGCATCAGATCTCACTCCACAAGGGCCACAGCTACCTCTGCAGCTTTCCTCAGAGGAGTTCCTACCAAAGTTATTTTGGAAGCAGCCACTTGGAGTTCTGTGCATACCTTCTCCAAGCACTACCACCTACCATTATACTCCAAAACTAGAGCAGGCTTTGCCACTGCAGTCTTGCAGGGCATCCTGGCTCCTCCTAGTTCCACCTAGTGCCTACCACCCCTTTCTTAGCTTTGGGATTCTACCCATCTGTTATGACTGCAGCTGTATGCACGATGAACATAGTACAGTTTTGTACCTACCATAAATGTAGATGTTTGAGTGCTAATACAGCTGCAGTCCAGGTTTCCCTCCCTCCTTCCCCTCTTGGGACAGGCCTTTTGGCTAACACCTCCTCATACAACCTGATTGGGGTATTCATTTATGGTGTATTTGCTTGCAACTACTGTATTTTGATTATATGGCATTGCTTTATTACACAAATTTATGTATTGCCTTCCTTCTGGGGGCACCTGACATCTGAGGCAAGAAAAACTGAAGAAAATGGCGTTGGCTGGTTCTTTTATACCCCTGTCACACTGAAGTCAAGGAAGAAGCGACGACAACCGACACCGGACCTAGACTTTGGAATTCGGCCGACCGAGGACCCGCCTGACGGCAGGAGAACCCTTCTGTTATGACTGCAGCTGTATTAGCACTTGAACATCTACATTTATGGTAGGTACAAAACTGTACTTTTTAATCTGCCTGATAACCTACCCCCCAACATACCTACAGATGTCAGCAAAGTCTATAGCTTATCCAGTTAGCATACTTATCAATAGATCTCTCCAAGAACAGCAAGTACCCACTGTCTGGAAAAAAGCTTATAATCTCCCACTACATGAAGGCAGCCAAAACATAGGTTTCACCAATTTCTGTCCCATAGCAATCCTTTCCCCTGTATCCAAAATTCTAGAAAAATGTGTCTACTGTCAACTCCTAAAGCACCTCCTAGACAATAAAATATTGTCCCCCACCAAACATGGTTTCAGCCTTGGGCACAGTACCACCACTGCCCTTATATCCTTCTTGGACACTGTAAACCATGCAATTGACACAGGGAAAATTGCGACCTCTCTATTCTGTGACCTAGCAAAGGCATTTGATACCATCTCGCATACCCTACTACTCACTAAACTATCTAACCTAAGAATCTTACTCTCTACATTTTCCCTAACTACCTTACAAATAGACAACAAGCAACAAAATGTGATCAGTTCTTACCTCATCTCCCGATATCAACAGCAGTTCCCCAAGGCTCAGTACTTGGGGCCCTCCTTTTCAGCATATATGTTAATGACTTCCACTGTTCCCCGTCCCAAACCTCACTTATTCAATACACGGATGATTCCACCATCATCTGCTCTGCCTACACCACCAGTGAACTCCAACAACTCATTCAGATAGTCTTCTCATCCACAGAAACATGGATGAACAACAATCACCTAACCCTAAATGCTTAAAAAAAAAAAAAAAACCTTCTATTTACCCCTAAAAGATCCAAACCCATAAACAGGTAAGGCCAAGGTGTGGAATTCCTTACCACCTCAATCAGAACCACTTCTTGCAACACCATTTTTAAGAAGTCTCTGCAAAATATCTCTCCAAACTATGGCTCTGTACTTGCTCAAATAATTCTTCCAACATTACATGAAATGTTGATTAGTAGTAGCTTGAATCTAACAGTCATTATGTAACTTTATCTCATCTATATATATGTAATATGTGAAGCTTTTCTCCCCGGCCTTCACTGAAAATGGGCACTCCTAAGCCCAGTGGACTATGCTGGAATACAAATGCAAATAAGTAAATGTAATAAAATAAAATAAACTTTTTTTGTATTTAAACTCTAGCTAACTGCTTGCTACAGTTTATACTCTGCATGGAGTGCCACATTACTGAGGTTGTAGTTTAAAAAAAAAGGGAAGGAGAGGTTTTATACTGGAGCAAACTGCATGCTAGAATGTACACCACAAAGGAGCACTACAGCACTCTGGTTTGACTGAAAGTTAAAGAGCAATCCACACTGGCCAAGCGCAACCCTTCCCCAACACTTTGAACTGATACAGTTGCCTGTGTTGCCCTGCCCTAGCTACGGTACTGCCTGTGGTCATAACTTCTGTTTGTACATACACCCATTCAAAGGCTTGATACTGTGGACCATTCAGTACTCATGCAAATACAAAACTCAATTTTGAGTCTTTCCTTCTGCCATCCTTTGGTTCAAGAGCTATAACAGAGGTATTATAAACAACCTGAAAAGGGAGCTTCTTTGTCTTAAAAGCATAAGCAGCTGATCTACCATAAGGATCTGTGGTACTCATTGTCTTTCTTACTGATATGTCAACGTGCTGCCTCCTAGCCAATATGATGCAACATGCAAATGACCCCTCCAATGCTGTGTTGTAGATCTGACATTATAGCTACTCAAAGTTAAACTTGACGATCCGTCTAGATTTAGACTTAATGCTCCACATTTTTGCAGTTCTGAATCCTGGCTTTAGCCTGGTCACACCCTGTTTTTTCAGCGATTTCAGTACTGCCAGCCCTAGGCTGTATGTGAGGGTTGTAGTTCAGGGCTGTGTGAGACTCTTTAAAAAGCACAGTATCCTGTTAGAGAATAACATAGAAGCTCTTTTAATTGTCCATTTGTGCAGATGTTAATTAGTCATGGTGGTGCAACGGTTAGTGTTGTTACCTCACAGCAAGAGGTTCTCCCATTCGATTCTCGGCTGGAGTGCCTTCTGTGTGGAGTCTGCATGTCCTGCCCATTGTTGAGTGACATTAAAGACATGCAGGTAGGTGCATGTGTGAATGGGTGTGCCTTCTTTGAAGGTTGGGCGTTGGGCTGGCAACACGGCACCGTAAAAATCCACTGCCAATCATTAGCGGACTAGAGTGCCGCTGTGGTGCCCCTAACCTGGAAAAGCCAAAAAACATTACTTTTACCAATAATCTCATGTGTTTGCATATATTGCCACCAGCTCATCTGACTAAAGTTGATCCACTGTGGTCTTCATTGGTATGATTCTCATGTTATATGAATGTAATCATTCTTTGGAATGTCATCATTAGTTAGGATTGTGGTTTACAACTTTTTCTGTCGTACATAGTACATGATTCCTTTACTGGTTACTCTGTGAGGATAGTATGCACAGTGAATGATGCCATCCTAGAATAGATTATGACCACCATTCTGTATTACTCTAGATCTTCCCCAGTTTTACCCAATGACTGAAGTGACCACTGGGCATATTTTTCAAGATGATGCTGTTATTTGGTGTTTGCATAAAAGCAGACTCTTTTACAGGGACTTGTTAGTTCTGACAGCTTGCACAGTTTCATCACATAGTCACATATGTGAACACTGCACTACCCTATTTCATCAACATTCTATGTGGTAATGCACAACATCATCACACCATGTAAGCTTATAACAACCAGTGTAAATGGTTCACCCTCCTCCCTAAAACCAGATGAAGTGAATGGGACACTTGCATAGCATACTTAGAACACACAATAAAAATTTCTTAATCTTTTCCAGTACCTTACCCAAGGCAGGGGTTATCATATCGCAGTCAGAGATACCTAGGCAAACTAGCTTAAGAATAAACTAGCAGGGATTAATAGCTCTTAATGAGAAAAAAGCTAACCATTCAAAAGTGCAAGAGTTTTCGTTTATCTCCAAGTAGCTTCTTAAAAAGACATTAACCTCAACCAAAACTGTAATGAATGGACTACCCATGTCTTATAACTCTACTAGTAACCCATAATAATACTTAGAACACAACTTTGTTTATGTAGTTAATTGTCGACTAGTTAGAATTGATATTGTCTCACTTCTGAATTTACACCTGGAATCACTAATCTTCATTCAGCCGTCCTTAAATTGAAAGCATCCTTTGTTGTCATTGTGTGTATCTAAAAGCCGGTAGTTGAAATATACTGTTGTGGTTATTATATGCTTGATTTTTCTTAATGATACATCAGATGTGTACAGAATGTAGCAATTATGTTTTTTGGGGATTGCAACTGAGTGATCATTGGGTGGCAATACATGAAAGCAGTCTGGCAATTTCACAGGCAAAGGTGATGTGCCTAATGTGAGTCTCTTTAGATTCACTTTACAACTAATACGCACTTTTTCACATGTACTTTTTCTCACAGGGAGGAAATATTTAATATTATATAGTCATAAATTTACTTGTTCCCAAAAGTATCTCCGATTACAGAAAAAATGGAAAGCATTAGCAGGAAATGTCTCTTCACACTCAGAAATCCATTGTGCAGCTGCTGTTAACTGTGCATCAAAAAGCACAAACCAAATGCAGTTTATAACTAAATATCCAGATTTGCTGTTCATACAGTTTGCTTGGAAAATGTAAAATATGTCAGAAATAGAAGCCAGTATTGGCAGTCTTCACCAATAAACTTAAATGGCCATTAGAATGTGACATACTGCATTATACTTGGATTTTATTACATGCACATATGAATTCTACTCAAGGTAGCAAAATGTAGACTTATCCAGATTCATTCATCATCGTGTTATTACTTCAGAATGAAAAATGATTTTTTCACAAACCAAGGCAACATTTTTGTTACTGCATAAAGTGAGGTGTACACTCTTTTGTGTTTTGACAAAAGCAGCATGCTGCCATGGCAATTAAGACTGTACTGCATTGAAACCTGTTGGGGGAAGTGTGTGTTTTCTACACAAGTATCTTATTGTGATTTGCATTCGAGAAAATGACATACGACTTGAATATGGCTAGTAACTGCAGTAATTCACAGGACGTTTGTTGTCACAGATCATTGGGAGTTGGCATAATGGTTAAAATGTTACAAGACTGAGTCTTCCACTTTGGTCATTGTCTGGTTATTCATTAGGCTGGTAATATCAGCAGACTGATTGCTAAGTGTTTAAAGGCTGCTGGTTGGCATAGTAGTTAAGCCAGTTTACCTCAGACATAAGGTACAAGATTTGATCCTCAACTTTGAGGGAAATTGGCTAGGCTTAAAATTGCCCATAAGGACAGCTAGCCTAGCACTTAACTGTGAACCTCTGCTGTATACATGGTTTCAACCTCCTGGGTGTTTGCACTCTGTTCACAAGGCATGATAAAACTTGTGCCTAAAATGCATGTGCACTAAGTCCTAACTGAACCAGAAGTAAAAGAAGAAAAAAGGAAATAATTTATATTTCTCTAGCCAAGGCATTATTTCTGTTACTGCATATAGGCTGTGTTCTATGCGCCATGTACTGAAAAAGATAGTTTGTTGCCTTATAAGTTAGGACTAAGATGCAGTCAAATCCTTGAGGGTGGAATGTCATTGTTGAAGGTGTTCTGTACTCAATTATCTTACTAGAATTCCATGGTGTTTTATGAACTACTATAGGGAAACTGAAATGTGGCCTGTTGTATACAGCTGTAAAAGCCAACATTTCAGAGGGCTTTTGTCATGATCTCTCCCTATATCGACTTTCTACTGGGATGGGGACTATATGACATGTATTCAAAAGGCCAAGGAAACCAATGTTCAGAATATATGTGCATCAGGTCCTCAACAGACAATACGTAAAAAATATATATATATTTTAGGTCAAAAGCCAAGGAAGTATTTCTTTTTGCTATGTATATAGAGTGAGATTCACACTCGGTGTACTGAAAAGGCAGTGTGTTGCTATATAAATCAGGATTGAGATGCAGTAAAATGCTTGGATTAGAATGGTTTTCTCAGGGGCGTTTTGTACTTTTGTATCTTAGTCTCTGTTTCTGCTGTGAACTGCTTTAAGTGAATGGGGCACAGGGATTTGGTTGTCACACTGTGGCACTTTTTGTTCTCTGCTCAGAAGGCCTGGTAAAACCATTGTCCAGAATATATGTGCAGCAAGTTCTCTAGTCCTAAGATCTGTTGTGGCCAAACACAGAATTTTATTTAGATGTCAGGCATACTTTGCCACTCTAACCAACTCTTATCACAACATCTATGAGCAAGTCTTTTGCACTACTCACACCAAAATATGGTTTATTGATCAAATAAATCAGTCTAGCAACAGTAAACCACATGAACCTTGTGTCTGGTGTGTCCTGCATTTTGTTGTATATATGGATCTGGAGTTGAAAGCAGAAATGGCCATGATGTTCTTTTTCTTCTCAGCACAGAAGCAGATTAGATGTTTTACGTGCAAGCTTGCATTCTTAGTAACACAGGAATGTTTTTCATTCATAAGACTGATCCTATGGATGTTGTGGTAAAGAGATTTGATGACAATACTTAAACTCTTCAAAGTTATGATGGACCCATTTTATTCTGGCACACATTTTGTAGAGGTACTTTCTTTTCTTTCATTGTTTAAACCCATATTTCCAACCCAGGCACATCTTTACATTGTAACTACAACAGCTTTTTGTTTATATTGTGGTACAATATTTAATTTGCTGTTGGATGTTTTCTTACTAGTGCAGAGGAAAAACACAGATCTTCGGTATTAATTCAGGTTTTAATCATCTTTTGTCTTTCAAATGAGGGGACATGGCATTGCAACTGGTTTAATTTGTCAAGCTTATGACCTACAAGAAGCTTGACTACTGTAACCTTGTGTTGGTAATTTGTTTTTTCCTTATATACATTAAGGTTATTTTTTGAATGTAGTTAACAACTAACTTGTTTTGAGTGTAATAAGCATATTTCATAATTGGAATTAAATGTTTGGGAGTGTTGAATACAATTTAATTGTAGTTTAGATATTGATTTGTAAGTTTATTGGCTTGTCTCTGAGGAAGTATGGTTGCATAGAGTGTAATATTGCTGTCTCACAGCAAGATATAATTTGGTTCAATTCTCAGATTGAGTGCCTTCTTAGCAACCACTGCATGTTTCTCTTGCATCCATGTGGGTGTTCTGCAATAGACAAATACCCTTTGGCTACCAGGGTAGGCTCTAGCATCCTGTGGCCATGCAAAAGATAAATTGAGTTACTGGGAAACGGGTATCTGAATATTATTTTGTTTGCCATTTATCTGCAGACTGATGTTCCCACAACATAATTCTACAACTCAAACCAATACATGAAGATGGCCATATGACTGAATATGTGTAGGGCTGTGAACAGATAAAAGTGATATTTACAAAATTTAGTGTGTCTTTGCGTGGTCAGTAAATAAATACAATGTGTCTAAGAACAGTACCCCTTTCCCATACCAGGCATCAGTCCTACAGTACCTCAGACTATCTCCATTCTGTTGAGAGAGCCTCATACATTTCCCTATGGTTTGATAATGGCTGTTTTGTTAGCATGATCCCATCTTCCATGATTGATTCTTGTCCTGCTGATGTCAAAGGATATTATGTCTTGATGTGTTCTGAGTACTATGGCATGTCTGAATTTGCTTGACTCAGTGAAGATACAATTTAATTCATTTTTTTCTGTTTTCTCTTCTCCCACCAAAGTAACTTGGCAGATGGTTATGTACCAGGTAGATGAAAAGAAGCAGTAGCGTGACACCTGTACCTAGGGGTCAGTTTCACAACATGGTTGACAATTGCAGGCCCATTCATTTAACCTGCATCTTGGGAAAATGTTTTGAATGCCCCATTTGTCATCTGTTTATGATTATTCTTGAGGAAAGACTAGACATATTCCAACATGATTTTATGGTGGGGCACATGTGTTTTATGAATGTGATTAGCGTTTGCTACAAAGTACCTTGGTCCCAGGTATTACAGCAGATATGATACATCAGGACAGTGCAATGTGTCCAATACTGTGCCCCTTTATGAGATATTAAGGATAACACAGCAACTGGAAATAAATCACAATATTATCCAATTTAAGGATAATTGGTAAAAAGAAAGGACATGTTTTGTAAGGATTAAAAACTGCTTATGAGAGAGTAAAGCCATTGTAGTAGGTTCCTTCAGGGATCTGTTTTTGGCCTTCTATTATTTGGCCTATATATGCCCAGTTTGCCAACTTGGGAGGGGAGGTAGCTCAACAAATGTGCTAGCTACACTAAAATTGGGGAGTGGTTACAGATGTCAGTGATCTGTATATGCTACAGTTTTGTTTGGATACTCTTTTACAGTGTACCAAATCAGCAGGTATGAAGTTTAATGTTAAGAAATGTATTATCAAGCATTTTGGTGTCAATGACATTTGATGTGTGTATGCATTAAATAACCATCTTATAACAGCCTCCTGTGTGAGGGATTTGGGACTGTGATAGATTCTGACCTAGGATTTGAGGAACATTTGAAAGGAGAGTTAATAAGATGCTATGGGGTAATAAAAAGATATCCTACAGAGTAGTTTAAGAATTGGAGAACATTTTTATTCATCTATGTAAATCCGCTGTTAGACCAATCATTGATTATTATGATTCTTTTTGTTCATTCAATTTAGCTCAAACAAATTAGAATGTGTGGAAAAATGTACACTAGGCAGGTACTTAGAATCTCTCATCTTTCAAGCAAGAGGTGTTTGAAGCCTCCATCACTGTAATCTTTTCAGTCCAAGTTATTGAAAGGGGATTTCATTTTTATATCCATATCTCTTCATAATGACATTTTAGCCACTACTTTGGGTATTACCTTTGTCTAACACAAACAACTCCCCAAGGAACAACTGTAAAACTTCAATCTAATTCTTTTGAACTCTCTTTTTTATTCCATGTAGGGCAGTAAGAGTATGGAATTTCTTACCTTTGTACATCAGAAGTGCTGGAAGCCTAGTGTTCAAGAAAGCTGTAGAAGTTTGGTTCAGTAATAGAATTGTTGATTGTGGTTTATGAGATGGCAAACTCTTAAATGCCCTATAATGGGCCTAAATTTTTGAAATCTCAATGGCACTGAACATTGAAGCAGAATGGGGGATAGCATCAAAAGCCTTAACCAGGTCAAGATGAACCACGTGCATTACTGACAACTTTCTAAAGCCATTTTCAAAGCTTACTAGGTTCAGGAGACTGGGACTTGCTGTTCCTAAAACCAAACTTAGTGAGGTCTAGATGACTTACGTTGCCTATGTCTGCACAAATGAGTTCTGCTATGATAATTTACATGGATTTTCATCTAATGTTATAAGTATAATGAGCCTCTAATTACTGGATTTGTACAGGGAATGCCTTTGTGAAAGAGAGTTGCAGTGCCAGGTCCACACACATCAGGCACAACCCTATGGTATGAGCAGTGTAAGTAGAAACTCTGTGCATAATTGTTGCTGATGAGAATGCAGCCTGCAGCCTGCTGTTCACCAACATTTACATCTCCCAATTTTAGAGTTTTTTGTTTATGCAGAGAATTGTCTGATTTATTGCAAACTGCGAAAGATCTTATTCCCAACAAACAGACTGGGATGCTCATAATGGAAATAAGCGAAGGATAATTGTTGAGAGCAACAAGAATGGTGAAAAACTTTTTGTTATGGAACATAATGTTTCCCAATAGCAATCATTATAAAGAAGTGTATCCTAAACATACATTTCCAGCTTTCTCAAAGCATTTGTTTTATGAACCTAATGGTATGAAACTATTTTTATGTCCTTTGGAGACGATGCGTTGTAATATATTTAGTAATAGTGGACTTGCTAATCAAACATGCAAACTCTATCATTTTATTAAGTCAGTAGTAGGCATATGGTCTTGAATTACGGCACAGGTAACGTCCCTGATATGGTGTGTATGATCTATATTATAAATGTGTATGTTGCTTGTTATGTGCTAGATAAACAAAGAGCCAGTACAATGTAAGAATAAAAGAACATTTTAGAAGTACTAAAAAATGTGTTCAGCCCAATAACTACATGTTCTTGGGCTTAACATGTTCTCCTAGCAATATTCTGTAACTGTATATCAATATTTTGTGGGTTCTTTTACCCCTGTATATAAACACATCTCAAGCTATTTTAATGTGTTTTATCATTTCTGGGGCATTTTTCCCTTTGTATATAAGTACTTATTAGCTATTATAAAATGTTTTGTGCATGTTTGTGGAACCTTTTTCCCTAACTCATTGTAAATATTTAATCTTTTGTTTGACTTTTCTCACCTTGTATATAATTACTTATCAACTACTGTTTAAATGTTTTTGAATTTGTTGCGGAGTTTTTCTCCCCAGGGCATTCACTGAAATGGGCCATTAGCTCATCTGAACTTTTCCGTTTTCCAAAGGACAAATAAAAATGTTTTGCTGTATGGCAAAATTATGAACATATTAATATGAAGGGCTGGGAGTTTGGCTTAATGGTTAATGTGCTTACCTTACAGACACAAGGTGCAGGGTTTGATTCTCACATGGAGTAATTGGCTAGGCGTAAAAGTGGCTCACAAGGGCAATTAGCCTAGTAATAAACTATGAACGTGGATTTTTATACTGTGCCAATAGTCTTGAAGGAATGGAAATTGATAAAAAATTATCCTTGGAAGAAACCCCATGTATTTTATATTTGGATACTTTGCATCATAATGGGTTAAACAAGGAACTTGATGAGAAGTATTTGATAGGGCACTCCTGACTGATTAATCATTCTACCATTTTTTATTGGTTAATAGGTGATCTGCTTAGGTTTTGTGCATGTTTAATGTGTGTTTTTGTTTTTGATGTGGACAGTTTGAAGGCTAACAAATGCCAAAACACTAGGAGAATAAAAAGTGATAAAAGTGTACACGTCATAAATGTTATTATACAACGACCCCCATTAATATTCTAAAATGTGCACGCTGATTGGTCAGTGTGCATGTTGTAAATCAGAGTTATACTAATGGAAAAAGGTCTGGTCGCCCGGACTTTCTCCATTAGTATAACTCTTTTTTAAAGCAACGGAGAACGCAAGATCTCCGTTGCTTTTTACACACTGTCTCGCTATGTTAAATGAGTTTAACATAGCGTGACAGCTTTAAAAAAAGTAACTGAGATCTTCCTCTCTCTGTTGCTTTTTTTAAAGGTGTCCCGCTATGTTAAATGGGTTTAACATAGTGAGACAGCTTTAAAAAAAGCAAAGGAGATTCTCCGTTGTTTTTTTTAAAGCTGTCTCACTATGTTAAACTCCTTTAACATAGCGAGGCACTTTGTAAAAAGCAACGGAGATCTTGCTTTCTCCTTTGCTTTTTTCAAAACAAAACAAAAAAAAGATTTTAGAAGATTTTAGAAGTTTTTCTCTCCAGTTCAATGTATGTTTAATTGTCTGAACAGTTTGATTATCCAAATTACCCTAGGTCTGAATTAGTTCGGATAATCGGCTTTCACTCTCTTTCTTGTGAGTGTGTGTGTAAATATCTATATATACACACACCAAATATGATCAAACTAATCCCCTGCAAAAACACTATTGGGCAGCACCCTTACCTGGAAGCAGCAACATATTGAGTGCAGAAAATGCTCGTAATTTAAAATTGGGCAGGTGGACAGGAATGCACGCACAGATGTACGGATCTTCCTAAAGGACGGCATATGGGTCCTCCTTAAAGAAGACTCTGCAACAATGGTCAGACCTGTAAAAGTGGGGGGGGGGTCCCTCCCCCTTGCTCTATGGTTGCGATGCCCATGTGTATGTCTGTTAGAGCTAGGAAAGGGGATAACATGTTGGTTTGTATCTAGGACAGTGTGTGTTTGTGCAAGTATTTGTAGTTTTTAGGGTTAATGTTAAGGTTAGTTTAGGAGATGGTGTTAGTGTGGTGCTTGTATGTTTGTGTTCTGTGTGCAAGTGCCATGATTAGTAGCTTTTTTGAGATTAACTGATCAAAAAAGGAGAACCTTAGTTTTTCTTTTTGATTAGTGGAAGTTCAGGGATGTGAGTGTGTGTATCGAACTGCAGTGATTGATGCAAGTGTTGACAATCTTTTTGCACTGTAGTATACTTTTCTGTGGTATTGTATGTATGAGTTCATATGTGTGTTTTTTTTTTTTTTTAGCATAGCACAATTGCTCTTGCCATTTGGAAGTGTACAAGTGACCTAAAAATATATAAAAGATCTGTAAATGTTTATATTAGTGTTATAAAGCAGTCATTGTAAAATTCTTTAGCAATGTTATACAGTCTTCATTGCAAATAAGGTGTTTTTTTTCTTTAAATGAGCAGTACTTCTAAGCTGTACTTCTTTCCTTAAAACATTGGACATATTTGTGACAGCAGTTCTTTCTTCAAATAAAATGGACACTTTATTAAATTAATACTCAGACAAGTTTTAGTCACCTTTTCATGATCAACTGTCTAAAACCATTTTGACCTAATGAATATAATATAAAAAAGAGGGCCAAAAGACGCACAGCCAGAGAGAATATGTACCTTTGGTGAAAGGGATTTGTCGAAGAGAAAGTCAACCACACTGAAGGAAGACCTGGAAAGAGAGACTGGGAATTTTTCCTGGTAGAAGAATCCAGAAAGACATAGAACAATGGTTGTTTTCCCAACAGTGTATGGCTGAGTTAAAGGTACTTTTGGATAAACCATGAGGCATTGCTTTTACTTGGAAGAACCCATATTTTTAACTTCCGCTTTATTTAATAAACTGCAATGTTTATGACTGTTGGCGTAAGCGAGCTTATTCTCCCACACTGGCTGATTGCACTGGGTGTGTTGGTATAAATTATTAATACTGAAGTCCTGGTACTAAACCTATTACCAACGTGAATGTAGTTTAACCAAAGAGAGATACAAACAGATTTTGGCATGATGAGATTTTGTTTTACACCTGTATATGGATCCATTTGCCAATATGATCAATGTAGAGCAAATTACTACATATGACACCAACTAAAACAATGGTTGAGGTTAAGTCAGTGGCTACTCCACAAGCCGTGGCACTGTTAACGTACCCAAGGGAAAGACTTTGAGGGTATCTCGCTACCTTTGAACAATGTGCCCAACAGGAGAGAAGAGACTTAGCTGATTGTGCTAGGATCTCAGTAACTCCGCTAACTGGAGAACAATTTGCAGCCAAAATGGACATGGGGATTGACATGGAATAGAACAATAACCATGACTACTTGCCAGATCTGATATTAATTGAGACAGAGAAACTCAAATGTTTCATATTTGTAGACTTTCCCATAATAAAATGGAAAGGTACAATTATCTGACTAAAAGCATATAATCTATCATTAGATCCAGAGGTAGTAATAGTCATATGTCATTTGGCAAATTTAAAAGATCTTTACATATTACTTTAAGAAAGTGGATTTGCCAAACTGATCTAAAGACTTGTAAAATTGTGCTGCTCTAACAGAAAACCATGAAGGTATGTATAAAACCAAGCAGTCTAGACCTGTAGTAAATCCTTTAACACATGTTAGTAACAAACAAAAGGTAAACACTTTTTAGACATTCATTTAATGCCACATAGCTAGATTTTTACATGTCATAGTAACATTCTTACCTCTGAGAAGATGATAACCCTTGAAAAACAAGATGTTATGCCTGCGCATTGTGATAAAATATCTGCTGTGATTGTTTAGACTGTGTTCTGTTGCTGTCACATTGTAAAATTAACAAGTGCAATGTCTTAATGGGAGTGAGACAGGATACTGAAGCTGGGCCTTATGATCACACTGTTAAGAGGCAGTATGTAGATATAAACACCCTTGCTAAAATGCAGATGTAACGGTCTGCATTCAAGGAGGTACAGTAGTATTTTCTTATCCGGGCAAAAGTACAGATAGTATTTGGGAAAGTAGTTTATCCTGTTACTGTAGTACCTAGTTTAAGATTGACATGACAACAGGGAGATAATGTCCCCACTCTAAAGATTTATAGAAGCAAAGGAAGAATGGGAGTCTTCAATAAACCTCCTTATTCGTGTGAGAAGAGGCACCAGCAAGTAAATAAGCCTACAGATGTGCCACTGCCTAAATTAGAAAAGGGGAGGAACGACTAGACACATTCATTAGAGTATATAAATCCAGCAAAGCTCAATGCATACTTTTAAAAAGCCGTCGAGGCATTAGACATTTGGCTAGTGGCACAGAGAAAGGAAAAACTATACTGCTTATACAGACATAAAGAAATGCAATATGAGGCTCATGCTGTTCAAAGCTAGAAGTCTAAATCTCAAGATGCACTCGCTCGAAGCACTCCTCAAAATGGAGAACATCGACACTTGTGCTGTAACAGAGACCTGGTTTAAAGCAGCAGAAAGCACCCCTGCACTACCAGGCTATAATGCATTCCACACCTTTTGGCCCCAGAACATGAACCAAAGCTCCAAAGGTGGTGTTTCTGTATTCATAAAGGATATGCACACCTCCACACTAGTAGCCCAGCGTAACACATCTGAAATACTCCAGGTACAACTAATACTGGGTAAGATGGAGATTCAGGTCATAGCCTGCTATAGGTCCCAAGACTCTCACTCCACATTCCTAAGCACCCTGGAAACTATTAAGATCCAACCCAACACTCTCATACTAGGTGACTTCAACTACCCCTCCATCAGCTGGGAAAACTACTCATGCACCAAGGCACTGGCCCAATGCTTCCTGGAATTCATCAATTCCAATACACTGGGCCAGCTCATTCTTACCCCCACTAGAGGAAGCAACATCCTTTGACCTGGTTATTACTAACCTTGGCAACTGTTGCTCTACACCAGTGGTCAATTCCTCCCTGGTCAGATCTGGCCACAAACTAATCACCATGGAAATCCACATCTCACCCACACACACCCCTCCGCAAAGGTATCCACCATGAAAAGCTTCTGCAAAGCTGACTTTGGACTCCTAAAACCAGAGGTGGCTAACTTCACGGCACCCATGCCAATGGAAAATAGATTCATGACTGCCGAATCCTACAGCAATGCACT
This sequence comes from Protopterus annectens, assembly GCF_019279795.1. NCBI lineage: Eukaryota > Metazoa > Chordata > Ceratodontiformes > Protopteridae > Protopterus > Protopterus annectens. The sequence continues at coordinate 276,329,814 of NC_056743.1, forward strand.
GTACGAACACGTACATAAAATGCATGGAACTAGCCATACCGATATTAGTATGATTTTATTTTGCATGATATTATTTTGCAACTAAGTCTTGAAAATGAGACAAAAATACGTATTCTGTAAGCTAGTAATTTTTTTTTTTTTTTACGAAGGCAGAGTGGGAAGATGACTCTAAGATGTAACTTAATTTTTAGGGAAAGATTAACAAAACATTTTTCTTATCAACAATCTCAACTGTACTTATCCTGTTTTCAGACTTAGTTTATCCATTCACACCGATTTCTGAATCTGTCCCCACCACATAAGAATTTTAAGCCATTTAGTAAACAGAAACCAAATGACATGACCAACATTACTGGTATCTCTGAAAATTTAAAACAGAGGATCTATGTGCTACATCTCCCTTTTTCAGTAGCAAATTAAATAATGTAAGAGGTAGATGTTTGCAGTGTCCTTAAAGTCTACAGATTTTACTTCACGACTTTGATAATATGTCTAAATGTTAACTTAATTTTTTTGATACTCTGTTTTTTAAACTTCTGTTTGAGTAGTATCCTACTGGAAGTGGGAAGAGTTGTGTGCTATTTAGTAATAAAAGTTTATGAAAATTTGTCACCCACATTTTCGGCTGGATGTACCCACTTTGAGTCTTTGTACCCCTTTTAATTTTCTGTTGGTTGATGGGTGTCCTGAAGGGTTTCTTAATGCCTAGCAAATCATTCAAGAAAAAACATCTAACTGGTAATTTTATAGCAGAAATATTATAGCACAATTTTCATCACATAATAGAAAGCTTACTGGGACTGTTTCAGACTGTCACTCAAAGAAAGTTAACCTAAAAGTTGATAAGAAAACATTATAAGAAATGATGAAACAGAAGTGGATACACAATAATTGATGAATGTGCATAAAAAAGCTATTTTCAGAAAGTAACTTGGCATCTGAAAATTCTTTAGTAAGCAATTTCAGCAGAAAAAGAAGAAATTTAAGGCAGTGCAAGTTTTGTAGGTGAAAATAAACAGGATATAGATAGCTTCTCAGTGTAAATTTGAGCAAAATAGTTTATGCTTCTAAAAGAATGAAGTGGTCAATAGCAAATGCATGTATAACTAAGTAAATTTTCCAAAATGCATATGTTGGAAGAGGTAAAAGGCAACCAAGTAATGGTGTTCTTTATTTATTTAGTCTTCTAAGAGAAAGAACAGAACATTCAAAAGATGCATTACAAATAAGTGTTCAGTGATACATTTTGTTGCATAATGTGTAAGGCCTAAGACACTTCACCTTTTCTTGACACAAATACACATGTATGACAAACCTGCAGATTAGTAAAAGCCTGATTTATATTTTTCTTTCATTTTTCAAGACTTGGTTGCAAACCCAATCAGAACAGAAGCTGAGTTCTTGGTGTAGAGTGATAAAGCCCTGACTTGGAGTCAGGTGACTTAGGATTAATTAATGACCCAGTCGGTAATGTAGCCGACATGGGAAAGTGAAAGTGAGTAGGTAATGTCTATCCACCCATATTATGGTGTGGGAGGCAGTGAGACCCACATCTAGAAGAAGCCAAAATGGCAAAGTACAGGTAAAGCACCATCTCCTTGTTTTGATAAGCAGCGAGTATGCTGCTTATAGAGCATTGATGTGAACATGGAAATATGTGCACATCCCCGGGCTTGGCAGTTCCAGTCCTCGTTGGATAGTGTGCACATCAGCCATGACTGGGAGGGGTATTGGACGCATACATATTCCCCCATTGAAGTGCCAGAGGTAATGATGCATCAAAGTTCTGCTCAATAGTTCTGTAACATATGAACACTTAGGTTCCAACCCTCTGAGTTTATGGTCCTGACCTTAGGGGGTAGTAAACCCAAACCCTCTAGGGCAGAAATATACCCCCTGCTGACAAGGCTGGCTGAATGTTAAAGCACTATTATGGTAAAAAAAATAAACAAATAACCAGGGCTCTTCTGCATGTTGGTACCTTCCTAAAAACAAAATCTAGTTGAATGATGCAAATTCATATTGCTTGCTTCCTGATGTCTAAATATCCTTGTTTTCTGAGTGACAGAACAGTCGGGCTAAGCCAGCTTTAACTGGCAAAGGCATACATCTGAAGAGAACCTCATTTATGAGGATTGTTCCTCCATTTTAGGTCTTAAAGTCCATGATCCTCACAGTTCCACACTGAAAGGGTAGGTCACACATTCAGTGTTAAGAATGTTTTTATCTGACATCCATAGTAAATAATACTGAATTATATTAATTCATCAAAAGCACATTTTTTTAAGTATAAAATAAAACATTTTAACCATCCTGTGAGGTTCCTAGTTGAAGTTGTTAGTAAATTATTGCTAAATGTTTAACTTTTTGCCCATTTGTTCCATATTATAAGAGATGATGTTCCATGTTTTGGTGATAGAAGCCTGACAGCTGTGGACGAAGGTACTTACTTCCTTTCTGTACCTCTTCTGGGCCTATGTATACCTATGAAAAATCCCTGCTTGCTAACTAATGGTACCTGATCTTTTTCCATTCCCCTTATATCCTGCATTTTTAGTTGTATGGACTGCGGTGAATGGCTTTGTCCAGCTAAACTTTTTTTAATGCATTGCCCTAAAAATCTATTTTTATATTTATAAAATTATTCCTTTTAATTCCGTACATGGGCATGAACTACTATCAATTTAAAACCATCAGATTTGACTGCAGACTTCAAATGTATTTGAAAAATGTTTAGCTGGCCTAGTTTAGTTTCAGTCCTGTTCTAAAGTAGTCATATATTTTATCAGTTGTACTTTTTCCCAGCTGTTGTCTCTTTAGTTCATTGTGGTTAAGGCTTCTATTACTAATGACTATAGATGGTGGTCATAGCTGTTTGGATTTTTTTGAAAATTACTCACTGAATGGTCCAAGCACAGGATGTTTTTTTTTTTACCTCCTGTATGACAGAACCGGGTAAAGAATGCCTCCAGCTGTGAACAAAGCAGGAGAGACAAATCTCAGACAGGAATGTATTCCCTGATTAAGGAATACCTGAATCTAAATGTCCTGGATATCATCTTGTTGTTATGCTTATTAGTGTTGAAAGAACAATTTCACTCAAAACCTACCATTTTAGACAACACTGTTTGCCATATGAAGTGATTTTCGGCTGTTAACAGCATACGTGTTTCAGCTTTTCTTGTTAATGTCTGGTTGAATAGCTTGTGGTCTAAACAGCAGGAGTTGTAAAGCTGTGGAATAATGTATTTAACAGCTGGTGTCCTTTAGAGTTGGAACTTGTGCTCCACTCAGCAGAAAACCACTACTTCTTTGTGGAGCAGTTTTTTTTGCAAGGCTTTGTAAAAAAAAAAGTGTTATGTTTTTTCTCAAGGCCTGATTAATCTCCTGGGGGTACAGACTGTATGTAACACTTGAACTTTTATGAGACATTGTACATTAATATGTATTTCAAATAAGATAAATTCTTATTTCTGTCTTAAATTTTTAGTTTACCTTTTCATATTACTGAGAAGGCTTATGTTTTAAAAGATGATAATGTTGGCTCATGCTCACAGAGTGTGTGTGTGTGTGTGTGTGTGTGTGTGTAGGGGGGGGGTTAGGTCATTTGTCTCATTTGATCACCCATCCCATTTCAACCACAAGCCTTTCTTCTCATTTTCTACATGGGGTTGGGGTGTCACCACTGCCCCCTTTTAATCTAGTCCTGTCTTTTTCTTTCTGTCCAGTGCAATCAACAGCATATTGATACAGAAAAGAAAGGTAGTGTTGTAGTATAAATCACTGTACCCCCTTACTACATTAAATGTTTCTCAGTAGTGCACCACAGCTTCCAGTGTTCTTAGCACACCATCCCTGTCAGCGTGCTTAATCTAGAGTCACAGTAATGTAAAATTTATAGAATACGATTCATAGTATATTCATGCTCAGTTCTTGAGGCTTTAGTCATCCTTTCTCCGGTCCTGATCCTCTGTACATAACATAAAGTCTCATTTTAATTTACATTTAATTCACTTTTACTTGGTTGGCACAAGAGGATAAGGCTGTGACCTTCTGTTCCTTTAGACCGGGTTTGATTCCCTTAACCTCCATTTGCCTACTGTGTAACCTTCAGTAAGTCATACAGTGCTTAGGGGCAACTGGGAATTTAGGCTAGGCTCCTCAGTGTTCCCTTGGACTGCAAGCCTAGTTACTACCAATGAACTTTTAAATCTGATAGACATTCATGCCCATTTTAAGGGGCAACCTAGGAGTAATGTCTGATTTTGAAAGTTAGGTGACTGGAAAATCAACGAATCCAACCCCAGAGATCGGAATGATGCTCATTAGTAGCTCATATGGCCATAAATTGCCAGGGATTATTTCCATGCAGTAAAATCCATTAAGGACGTGATACTGTCTTTAATATGTGGATCTTTGGTATGGTTGTGCCTGTTACATAGTCATACAATATAGTGTTGGACAGAGGGAATCAAACCCATCTTTAATATGTGGCTCATCACTAGCACATACACAAAGCATCTGTGCTTTAATACCAACTAGACTGATCATAACCAGACTTAACTTCATATTTCAAATTAAATTTTGAAGTTAACCGTGTGCAAAATAACAATATTCATATCCGTTGACTGTTAAAAAAAAAAAAGGAGATGCATTTACTGTGAAAACTTGCTGATTTATAAAGAGCTGTTTACACAAGCCATGAGCAAATCCAGTAAAATTATTTATATTTTCATTTTAAAATAGCTATTCTGCCCAGACACTAGATATAATTATGGTCACACCTTGCAGTATTACAATTTACTGAAATGCTGAGTCATACGTTTAACTTTTAGAATGTGCAGAATTGAAAATTTCACACTAAGATTATACTGTTTGTGTGACCTTGACACCTTCAATGTTGCGAACATAGTAGTGATGTGTTACACCATGCAATCAACAGGTGCCTCTGACTAATGCAGATCATAAAGAGAAACTGTCACTGAAAGAAGAGAGCAAACGAGAAATGTAAATAGTTTTATTGGTGGTGGTTGTGAGATGGTCGGTTGAGATACTGATACTTAATGTAAATGAAGTTCCTGACGGTTGCCTTGGTGACCTAGATTGTCTTGCTAATGATGAAAACAGAGGAAGCCATCTCTAAAGGATGACATGATATAGCAAGATCATGGTGAGGGGGAGAAAGAATAGACAGACAATAACAACACTGTTATAAATGAAAATAAATCAGAATGTGTTTTATGCATTGCTAATAATAACACAACAATTCTCTTGTACTTAACAGTTCGTGAATACTGGTTTTGTTCTTTTACTGTACTCTTAAAATGTACAAGGAGAATGCTAGTCCCAGTTGTCAAACCCTGTGCTCTTCATGGGAGTAGACAGAATGTAATGTAATGTACTTAAGGAGATGGTGGAATAGTGGGGGATACCTCCCTCTTTGGACCAATTGTAACACAATCAACAGTGATTTTACAAGTATTTCTCTTACAATCTGTTAACAAAAAAGGTCCCTTCCTCCCTCAGACATGGCTTCATTCATACTCCACTGTGTTCTAATTCACAAGTCCATTTATAATTTATGCCCAGTCTCTCAACCCCCCCCCCACCCCCGTATTTCTGTATAGACCTTCTTTAGGGACAGTTGAGGAACAGCTGATGGTGAAGATGGAGTGGGTATTGTGCCCCACTCTTTTTAATCCACATTTTGCTCATCAGTCAGCATTTTCTGATGTGACATTCCTGATGTAGCCAGTGTGTGTCTGTGTAAAACACTGTATTTTCTTTGTTTGCTGCATTCTTAGTTCTGTCAGTGCTGAAAACCAGCTGACAAGACACTAATCAGCTATATATTTTTTACTGCCGGAGTTCTAGAGCAAGACTGGTTGAACACAGTTATTCAGAGCTCTTTTTGCACCCAGTTTTGCAGATTTCTTTTCTTTTTGTTAACGGACTGCCTTGTTCTTGTCATGTTCTTGTTTAATGGTTCTTTCTTCCCATCTTCAGTGTCTTTCCTTCTAAATCTTTTTTTTTTTTTTCCACAACATATTTGCTGTTTTCATTCTTCCCACCTTATTAGGCCACTCCCTAACTTACTCATCTGTTCCCTCACTGATTGGCCTTATCCATTTTACGAGCTGGAAAGCAGAAGTCAAGTTTATTTAATTTATTTATTCGCTGTATTTTATTGTATTTACCCTTTGTTGACAGAGCGCCCCAATAGGCTAGTAGCCTCTCTTCACGGGAGACCAGAGGTGGTATTTATACTACTAAGGGAAGTTTGGCCAGGGCATCAGGTAACTTCGCTTGTAGGTGCCATGGGATCTTTTAAATCTATCTGAACTATAACCAACTCAAACAGATGGGGTCTTGGTTTAACATTGCATCCACAGGGAATGGAGTACAGCACCTCTCCTTATGCTGCTCTGGAGTGTCAGCAGTCAAGCTACTTGGTGTGGGAATAGAACCCTACAGCCTTCTGCACCAAAGGCAGGTCTGCTACATGTTGTGCCACTGTCACTAATTTTACATCGGTACCTGATTTATATTTCTTTTTATGTGCAGCACTTGTTTTTTTAGAGGTTATTCTGCACCTTTGCCTTTTGTCATAGTGAGGTGTTACCTTGTGTCCACACTACATCCTCTGTTGGTACTGTGTGTATAGTGCTGCGTCACTGTCATCAGCTCAGAAAATCTCGTCCTGAAATTTATGGCATCTACACAATAATCTTTCCAAGGGAATTGGCTTCATTCCCGCACTGGTCTCGTATTAAATCCAAGGATATGTCCAAACCATATAGCCATACTGTAGTGTAGCGCATATGCTGAAAAAAATGTTGACCTTCTGAGGCATTTTCAAGTATGTGTAGAGTAGAGAGAGCACAAACTTATCTCAATCTCTCTTGAACTGGTTGGAAAATGTACTTCCTGAGCATAGTCTGGTGAATTAATCTTCTCTGCTGCTTAGTTTGTTTGTGGATGGTATGGGCTTAGAGATTGGCTCATTACACATTGCTTCCATAGAAAATACATTACCTTCTCACAGAAGGCTTATGCCATGGAGTGCTATAATTCCAGGGGAAAATTACTCTTCTGAGAAGGTCCAGAAAAGCATTGACTACATTTTGTGTCTTAGTGGAGGGCAGAACCAGTACCTCAGTGTACCAAGTGGCCTAGTTAACAGCCAATCTCCACTTGTTATCCATCAAGTTTAGGTTATTGAGTGGCTCCATGGCATGTTGTACTTGAACGTGTGCACACACATTTTTAGGGAAAGCCAAGGAAAAAATGGTCTATATCATGGCTGAGTGGTAAAGGTGATTACTAACTTGTGGAAATTTGCACACTTGTATGGTATGATGAGCAGAGCTGAACAGAGTCAAGGCTCAACACCGATTTTTACCTTGCATTGTCTCTGGGGCTGCATGTCTTGTTACAGAACCTTCACCATGTGGTTCTGTATGACATATACATGACTATATTGAAAACATTTTATTCTTTCTTTTTTGTGGTTGCATGAGACTTTAGTACCTGCTTGTTGCTGTAGCATTTTATATAGAGGATTATGAGTGGGTTGACCACTGTGTGTTCAAGTCATGGATACCAAGAAATTTCCTCAAGAGGCTAATCTTGGCATGCATGTGAAGAACACAAAATACAGGGTTATGAACATTGACCTGCTTAAATCTTTCCCACTGTAGCTTCATGACCTCCATTCTGATGCACCTCTTGTGTAAAACGTGTTTTTACCTTTTTAAATGCGGAGTCCCCATCTCAGGGTATGACAGCACAGTATAATACCTCTGCAGCCTGAGTTGATACAAGAATCTTATTTGTTGCCTTGTGCCTCTGATTACATTAAAGTAAATTTTATGTACTTGAGGTGTAAACACATGATCATACCCTTGTTTTCAGTAGATTGCAGGTGATCATTGAACTAACTGTATAACACGTAGATTGAGTTGGATTTTTTTAAATCTCGTTATTTTTCATCATCTGTTGACCAAATATCACTATCCGTATTCCAACTTTCTTTATTTATTTGCATTTGTTTACTGGGAAGGTCCACCGGGCCAAGGAGAGCCCATTTTCAATGGAGACCTGGGGAGAAAAGCTCCACAAAAGTTAAACAATACATAATATGAAATAACACAGTTCAGTGTATTTACAGTCACAGTACATACAATAATATGAACTAACACACTACAGAGTATTTACAGTCACAATACATATTTACTTCACGGTCCTTCACCACTATACCTGCTTATCAACTACACTTCTGCAGTTGTTACTAAGGCACCAGTGTGGAATGGACCCCTGTTTCTATGATGAAATTAGTTTTGGAACTAGGATTCAGTGCAGGGTATTAAGAAGCCTGTTTCAGCTCTGCAGTCCTTCCACTTGTGTATGTTGGGTTATTCGGTTTCCTCCTAGGCCATGAAGAAGAGTTTCACACATTTAATTATGGAAATGCACTGTAATATTAAAATCATGACTGTGTTAGGCATTTCGTTCAGAAGATGTTCAACAACAACTTAAGAACATAGTTCTTGGATTCTATTTTTTCCGAACAACACAATACAAGTGAGATTTCCCTGATCCACAAGGTCAGCAGTCACCATTTTCAGCCGTACAAAATGATATCTATTGTTTTTACTGACTTGTATTGTGTAGCACTGCAGTACCCTTCAAACCTATTGTAAAATCTCTTAAGTTCATATTACTTCGGGAAGGGGGAATAAAGGTAGTGTAGTTTGTGGATGGAAGTAAAATTTGATAGCAGTGGTTTCATCTGTGCCTTTTTGAAATCTAGATTTTAGAAGTGGTAATTAATCTAGCAAGTTACTGTCTAGAGAACTCTGCTTCAGGCCTAATGTGCTCTTTCCTCAGTGTAGGGGTGTGTGTCTGTGTGCGTGTGCGGCCATGTGACTTTGTGGATGACATCAGGCGGGTACCACATTGTACATTAAAATGACACGCACACACATGCACACACACACTGCAGTTCCACATGTTTCTTTCCCTCCTAAACATTACCACAGTGACCAACATCCATTTATAAATGCGTGTTACTGGTGATGTAGACAGAAGCCTAGACCCTGCACTGGCAGAACAAATGCTATATGTCTCTGTGATGCTGATTACTCTGATGGGTCAGGTTTTGAATTACAAAAACACATCCTAAACATGTACTAATACCTGTTATAGTCTTTGTATGTTATCCTCTTGACCTATTACAGAAAATACTTCATAAGATGTCTTTTGCAGGAGATGGACTTAATGTACCTTTTTCGTTTAACCTTTTCATACTGTGTGACAAATCGTTTAGGTGACTGCTGTTTTTGGTTCTCTTTATAGTTCTTAATATTTATTGCATTATGTTGATCATTTAACATTGAATGCAAGTTCCAGTCCTCTGCTTTGTTATGGATCTTTGCACAGCTTTCTAATGAACACTACTTTCAAATTTGCATTAACAGCTTAGCTTCTGACTACTGTTGACTGATCTTATCAGTGAGACAGGAAAGAAAATTCTGATATGTTGTGTCAATTTTGCTCATGTTAATGTACTATTTTACTGCTTCGTACAAAACTCTCACCCCCAAAGGCCAGTTTTTTGTTTTGCTTTTCTTTTAAACTACCAATGAATAAACTCCCACTTCAGTCCCGCATTGTGATCCTGCAAGCAGAAGTCTGCTCTCTCAGTGCTTTTCATACCTCCTTTCCATTAACTTTTCATCAAGGTGGGCTGCAGACTCTCAGAAGCCTTGTTCCTCATCTTTCCTGGTTCGGGAGATAGCAAGCTGTCACCGAGGGCACACATTCCTGCAGGGAGAATGACTTTACTAACACAAAAGCTACATTGTTTCTGATTCATACCCAGCATGTTCTAGTGACTGACGTGTTTCTTATCACCCCAAGGGCAGAGAAAATTAGTTGCTATGGGTAATGAGTGGAACAAATGGAATGTTTCATTCCTCTGGGAAAACGTAAAGGTACACTTTGCATTTCTTTAAAAATATTAAGAACTGTTTTGTAGGAGACACAAGGAAGTATTTTGAAGGACACATACATTTTAACATGTTTTTGGCACTTTTTACAGATCACTTTCAGTTTCAGAAGTGCTTTGCTATTGGGGCAAAGTTATATAGACATTCCAATACAGTTTCTGTAATGAACTGCTCATAGATTGAAACAATGTGGCATAGTTAATTACCTGGTCTGTTACAATTCAGTCTTTGCATAATCCTTGTCTCTTTGAAAACAAAGTCTTGCATTTATTTATTTATTTATGTGTTTATGTATGTGTGTATGCATTTATTTTTGATCGGTTGATTTTTCAAGCAGCTGTGCATGGTTTATTGGTTTCTGAGTGACTTGTAACTCTATTACTGATAGTGGAAATCCTCCTGCTTTATTGCCTAGCAAGTCCTGAAATGCAGGTTTTACCTTGCTTTTATGTTTGTTTGAAGAAAGGCATTGCTGCCATATTTAACTCTACTATATCTGCAGTCGGATAAGTTGCTTGCTTACATTACAAAGACGTGGAAAAGTAAGAAAAGGAAAATACCAGCAGAATAGAAAATGGGTGATGTACATGCTCAAACTGGTGTATACTATATTTCATCTTGTTTTTGGCATAAGCAAAATTAAGGTAAATTGTAGTACTGTAAAAAATGAAATACAGTAAACTCTCAGTTAACTGGCACCCATGGGGATTGGTAGATGCTGGCGAACTGTAGTTTCTGGTTGCTTGAGAGTTGCTATTAAAAATAGGCCTGACTAATACTGTACCCTATACTATTGGTTTGGTTTGACTTGTTCACAGGTTGGGGAGGGAGGGAGTTTATTCCCGTCTTCCTTTTTAAAACTATAAAAACGTAAGGTATGTTTCTGCGGGGGGCGGGGGGGTTGGTGGTGGCAAAGTGCAACAAATGAAAATTGTAATGATTTTTTTTTTTTTTTTTTTTTTTGCCAGTTGCTTGGGTAACTGAGAGATTACTGTATGTAGATACTGTGTATATCGTGTCTGAATGTCAACAGGGTAAACTATAGTACTGTAAAACATGAAGTATGTGTATGCTTTGTATATCGGATCCAAGTGTCAGAGGGGTGTGCACAGAGGGGTTGCTGGTGATGAACAGCAAAAGGGGATCACAACTCAAGATATTTGAGTGAGGCCCTAAATTCCTAACTACACTCTTAGAGATATGTTCACAATTCATTGAGAATGTAGAAATAAGAGCACCAATTTAATTCATTTTCCATTATTAGTATGTACCAAAATGTGCAAGAAAATAGTACAGCAGGGAGCTACTGGAAAAGAATACAAATATGGTCTGGGTGCCAGCTCTTGTACACAGAGAGCTACAGCCCTGATTGTAGCCCAGATGTTTCAGGTTTCACTAATGACCCAGACACTGACTAGTAGTCAGTGAGAGGAGGGTAGGAATAAGCATCTTACACTTCCTAGAGGAAGACAGGCAATCCGCCCTGAAATAATGCTGTCATCTACTGGGGAAAGTGATACAATTAATATAGTGCTTGGGCTGGGTATGTGTGATCTCCAATGCCACACAGTAATGTTTCTGACACACATGAACATGTACAGATATAGTGGACACCATAGTCAACTGTTATTGGAGTGGGTTTGTGCAGAACAGGAACAAGCAAGCCTACAGTAGATGACACTTGATAGGATTGGACTCTCTCTCTCCTCAGCCTGGAAAAATAAGATGAGATGCTTTGTGGCAAATGCCTCTGGAGGGAAGACACCCTGGCCATAAGGTAAAGTGCAATGTTATGTGACCAGGTGGGATATAGAGGAATAAACATTTCAACAGGCCATTTAAAGTGTGCATTACCAGGCAGGTGAAGAGAAATAAAAGGTATGATATGGGATGCAGAAGTAACATACACACAAACCCCACCCTCCTTTGGCATGTGCACTACAAGTGATGTAAACTATGCCCTTTCATGATGAAAACAAAGTCAAAAAAGCTTTTAACTGTAGTGTAGATTATAAGTACATTCATAATATTTAGATTTGCTTCCAGTTTCTGTAACACTGTCTTCTCTGACCTTGTAACTTATGATTCTAGTTTTTGTGGGTAAGGGGGAATATAGACACTGACCTTCACAGAAGGTTGTGAGAAAAAGGCTAGGGTTGCTACCAAACATTCCACTTTGAAAGTGGTCTATGTCCAGTCCTACTGTGAATAGGTCTGATGACTATCGGAGGGGATTTTTTAAGACCTACTGCTGGAACCCAGCAAATTAAAGTTGAAAGGATGCATACAAATCTGAGTCATGTATCTGTTTTAAATGCAACCTGGCCTCAAGACTGTACAGCGAATATGCATTACTGCTTTGCTTATGGGCTTCCAAACATCTGCACATAGACTAGGACTGCACATGGACCACTTATTAAGCTGCGTCTTTTTGTAGCACCTCAGGCACCTGTCTCACCACTCTTTCTGGGAAGGTCAGTGTTATGTAGTTCTCCTTACCTGTGCAAGCTACCTTCCAAACAAATTATTGGTTCCACATGCACACACATGCACAGTTTTCAGTGAAATCTAGTGTAATTCTCCAGCTCCCCAAAGCTTTCATTCTTTTAGGGTAAAAGTGTCACCACTCTAGATTATTGGAATAGACACCCTCCATGCAGAGTGTACTAGCCAGTTGCAGGTGAATATCTGCAACTTGAAAACAGACGGTTCTGAAAAATTCCATCTTCTAAAATAAAAAATACATAAATACCAGGCACAAGATCTTAAAACTGAATAAAGAACTTTAATTAGAAAATAGTAAAATTAGACAGTGCTGATACTACTTGGATATGGAAATGTTAATGCATTTGCATAAAACTCAGGAAAATAATTGCACTTAAAAGAAGAACGCTAATACTAGCTTATTAACACAGCTGACTATCTTAAGAAATAATGAAACTTGACTACCAAGTTAATAAAATACTGTACAGACAATTGCAGAACAGCAACTTGCATAGATTTTTCTGCAGCAAGGTGCTTCAGGGGGGACTAGCTGTGCATACTTTTGGATTAATAACAATGTTTGAGGCTATTCTTTTCCTCCAGCAACCAGAAATAATTCCATTAGCATTTTTAATTATGGTAAAGTTACAGAAATTAACAAAGGGTTTCACACCGTGCTGTTAGTATTTGGCCTTTCTACATCTTTAAGCTCAAGAGTTTCCTGTCTGAGAACTCTTTTATGACTTCGTTTGCAATTGCATGCAAACAAGTAATTCCTTCTTTAGACTTCCCTGTACTATTACTGAATTTTTCTGTAGAACAAGGTTACAGGCATTAATTTTTCAGTCACTTTTAAGACATTTAAATGCAATTTCACAGTGCATTTTCAGTTGCAGATTTTGCAGAGCTTAAATATGGCTTTCAAATATGTTGTAGTCTGATTTAAGAAAGAGATAAAGTACAAGCATCACTTTTTAAATCATGTTCTCTACAATGGGACTACAGTAATCATAAAATACTTTTTAACTGTACCAAATAAATTCCAACAAAAACAGTCCAGGCGGTATAGGAAGATGGTAATAAAACTGTCTTTTTTATTCAAAATTCACCACAAGCGCTTTCACCCTGACTCAGTTGCAGGGCTTTTTCAAGTACAAAGGAAACACAAAATACTCCTCCTATTTAACTTCCCCTAGATAAAAAGTGCGCCAAAATTTTTAAAGCTGTATTACACTAATTACATTTACATCATAAAATGTTCACAAAATACATAGTAAAATCCCTTCCTAACAATCAACGTAAGTACACATAAAAAATTATAAAAAACAGTTTTATACAAATTGAAATATGCACATATTACTAAACATTTCCCCCAATATCAAGATCAAAAGACTTACTGGGAAAAACCCACTAGTTAGAAATACATCAGAACTTCTCAGACCTCCTAACCAGATATGGTTTAATGGAAATATGGTCATTTAATCCTGGAAGTTGGGTTGCGTTTAATTTTAATTGCCAGTAAGTCTCCCTACAACAAAGCCAATTCTCCCAATCCCCACCCCTTGGGTCTACTTGAACTTGTTCCAAGATGCCAGAAAGAAACCCAGGGTGAGTTGGTTCCGTATGTGTCTATACAATGCACTATTTAAATTATTTTTCCTAATGTTATAGGTATGCTCATAAATACGTTTAAGTGCCCTTTCTGATTTTCCTACATAAAAACTGGGGCAACCCTTACACAAAGCCAGGTAAACTATACCTTTAGTAGTACAATTACCCTTTCTAAACCACACACTATTCTTCGCTACATTACCTAAGGTGAACTTTCCTTTTTTCACAAATATATTTACAGTACCCGCATCTTCCACATTTTCTCGTACCTTGATTCCCAAAAGAACTAGTCATGTTGTTGTTCTTTTCAAAAAGCCTTTTTAAGTTGGTCCCTGTTTTAAAAACAAACATAGGACTCACCCCTACCTTACTTACAATGTCTTTATTAAATTTCAACATTTTCCAATTCCTTTTAACTGATTTTTGAATCTCCCTAGAAGCAAAAATATGCTGTAAAACCAATGCTTTCCCAAAAACTTGGTCACCAGTATTCTTTTCCTTGATTGTATCTTGTGACGGGTTACCTAAAAGGGGAAGGTATCTTCCACCCCACCCCACTGTAACCTCACTTACAACCTCTTCAGTTAGGTTAATAGGATAACCTCTCAATTTAAATAACTCAGAAATAAATTCAATGTCAAGTAAGAAGTCTACTCTTTCCGAAGTCATTCTCGCTGCTCTAATAATCTGTCCCTTCACAATACTTTTTTCTGCTTCCACGGATGATCACTGTTATAGGGCAGACAGGAACTGCTAAAAGTACTTTTCCTATGAATCCTAGATTTTAAACCTCCATTAATTTTATCCAGCCTTATATCTAAATAATCTATTCCTAATTGATCAAACTTGAATGTAAATTTTAGAAAATTAGTGGTTGAATTAAGAAATTCAATGAAGTTAGTAATGGTGTTCACTGGACCTTCCCAGATGATAAATATATCATCCAAAAAGTGACGATATACCCTAATGGGACTACAGTAATCATAAAATACTTTTTAACTGTGTTAGGAATGTCAGAAGTAGCACCCGGCTATGTATATGTCTGCTCTCAAATGACACCATCTATTCCAAACCTGAAGACTTAGCCAACATATTCATTGACAAATATGGTCCAACTCTTTGTCTTAATCTTCCTCATGTTCACCTCCCATTCTTTTTTCTATTACTACTGAGACCCTGCCTCCCCATGAAGTTGCCTTGGAAAGGTTCTAAATGCCTTTTTCTTAAAATAAATAAATAAATAAATAAAATTAAAAAAAAAAAAAACACTGGCTTTGAGTCATGACAACAAGCTAGTCCATATCAAATACAGCCCCAAAGATTGTTTTGTAAAACCTAGTCAACCTTAGCCTCTCCTACAGATGTTTGAGACTTGGAGTGGAACCCCTACACAAAGGGGGCCATACTACTGACCCTTGGAGCTGGATGCCTAATTTAACTAATGAAGAGTATCATCACTGAACTTTGATATAGGCAGCCTGCAATCCTTTTACCTGCACTACGTTTCTAAAAGTTGTGTCCTATCTGCCTAATCCGCTGGAGTACTTTGAGAAGGTAACTGAAGCAATGGATATTTGACAGATGTCATACCTGGATATTGCTAAAGCCTTTGATGCTATGCTACATTCTAATATTATTGATAAACTTACATGCTTCATAAGCCACCAGACAGCTACCTGGTTAACAGGCAGATGTTATGTAGTCAGTCTTGTTGGCAAACTCTTCTGAAAAGCTGGTCACTAGTGGTGTCCACAAGGTTCTGTATCAGTTCCACTCCTCTTTAGCATTTACTTCACTGACATCCAATTGGACATAGTCTTTGGCCTACACAGTTTGTGGATGACTGAAAACATGATATTGTCATTAACTCTTTAGCAGATGCTCATATCTTGAAAGAGGACTGGCTTGCATTTATGCCAAGACTGTTGACTAAAGCTAAATACAAAATAAAAACAGTTTTGTACTCTTTGGGAAGCAGAAAATGCTCCTGCATGTAACACATAGAAGATGTCCATCAAAGTTGACATTGGAGACCATCACATAATTCCTGGAAAATACACTCTCCTTTAACCACAGTATAATACCTTTAATTGTAAATCCATCATCCTGTTGTTGTTGTGACTTTGGCTTTTCCCGGTTAGGGGTCGCCACAGCGGAACTCCGGTCCGCTAATGATTGGCAGTTGATTTTTATGTACCGAGTTGCCAGCCCTGATGCACAACCTTCAATGAAGGTACGCCCATTCACGCATGTCTCCACGCAGAAGACACTCTAACTGAGAGTCGAACCAGACAGGGTCTAAATCCATCATCCTAACTCAACTAATCACTAAAGCTATATCCAAAAAAAAAAACCTTTTTTCTGTATTCCTTTCTAATACAACCCATAATACAATGTAATGCCCTTTTTGCATGCACGTGTCCAAATAAATTGCGCAGCTAGTCAAACCTCGGAGACTTTTGACCCCCCCCAAAAAAAAATCTTGTGTACTAGTTCCTTCAACTACACAGATCAAAAATCTTTGTCACTGTACTTTGTCTCCTACACGTTTTTATACTGTAACCTTGGTTTGGCCTAAAAGAAATAAAAGGATCTAATCCTGTTTAGACCTCTTACATATTCAAAAGTTTGGCAATGCTACCACCACCATTATCTGCTCTAAGTACCTAAATCTACATAAGTGTTAACAGAACCTGTTGGCAGAAGAGATGTCTCCCCCCAAAAGATCCCTTATGTGTGGAATAAGTTCCAACACCATTTCAAACAAAGTAGTTCCGTAATGCTCTTAGATGCCAACTTCAGTGAATAGATGAGAATCTGTAAATTGACCTTAGGGCTGTTTGCACAGTTCCTTATAGATAAACACTGAATTCTCCCTATGTCTTTTGGCTATGATCCTAAAAGTCTACTGGACCAGTTTCCTAGTATAAACCTGTAACCCTCCTCAAGGGACTAGTTCTGTGGACTTAAGAGAATTATGTTTTGAGGTATTTTGTACTGAAGCATCACAGAAGAAGGGACGGAACAATTCCATTGATTAATTTGATTTGCCCAGAATGGGCTCTATATCAGTGAGATGATGACTAAGAATCTGGAGTCTATCCTGGTAGAGTTCAAAATTATCTGAAATGTATGCTATACCACTGATACTGACCAATAAGGATCAGGAGGCTGTTGTTGAGGGTTTCAAGTGATACCCACGAAAGGGTTCATTTTTCTGAACCTGGCAGGATGAGATCTGCAGACTGTCATAGTAGCGGAGGGTGAGTAATATTTCAATGGATGGGCCTTTTGTCCTTAAGCGTGTCCTGTAAAATAAACATTGCTGCCTTGAGCTGTGGCCCATGACTGCCACTCCCATATAAAGTTCACACTAACGGCTGCAAAGCTGGGTTATGAACACACTGACCTTCTAAGCCCTTCCTAACCTCAACTGAGTTGATTGAATGACAGTGGCAACTTATCCACAGTAAATGTAATTTGACAAAACCGTTGCACACATTCAGACTCTGCAGATTACTATTTGCTACTTAACTTATTAGCACCTGTTAACAGTCAATTAATTGTCATGTTACCCGATTGCCAGTAGGCTCGTCACAGATGTCTAGGGCTGAAAATCTGAAGGAAAATTAAATGTGGGAAAATATTTTCAGCTGAACAAGCATGTTTGTATTTCTTGTTCAGTTGAAGTCATTTCTCACATTTCTTGTGCTGAATCACAGCATTCAATATGACAAATTCAGAACATTAGTTAAGTTACAGTTAAACAAAGTGCTGTTTGTTACCTGCCTTTCAAGTGCTATTGGCTTGAGTGGAACAAGGCACCCCCATGTGTAGCAGTGTAGACAGGATTAACACCAAAGCATGACTAATGCTATCAGCATTAATGAGTAAAAGTCTTAAGTTATCTACCACATCAGACCTTTGTGGTTACTTAAGGTCTGTTTGAATTCAAATTTGATGACAATGTTTCTCTTAATTGAAGAAGAATTTGGTTTAAAAGATTTGTGCTGAGTGGATACCTCTCTTTGTTCAACATTCTTGGACAACACACCAGGGATATGGTGAAGCAATCTTTTTCCCTGTAACTCGACTCACTGTAACCATTTTTTTCAGTCTTTAACTTTGCTTTCATGTGTTTGCCTCAATATTGTTTGCTTTTCTAGAAGTTTAAGCTCATGTTTGTTGGTTTTGCCTCTTGTACTTTGCAGTGCTTAGCTGTAGATAAGGCCTGGTAAAGTATAGCCAGACGTTAGTTGTAAATAGGTAACTAGCAAGTGTTTTCCTGAAAAAAAATCTGGTTGTCAAAACACTCTGTATATCTATCTATGTGCATACCTGAACATTAGATGTATACTTAATTTCTCAAAATCTGCTGTTTTTATGAAGCATTCTGTTTATTTAAAAAAAAAAACTTTTATGTTAACTAACTAAGTTATAGAGTACTGTTTTTCCACTGCTATAGGATGATGGCTTCTGTCTGCCTGTGGAAGAGACTGCTCAGCTAAAGTTACCATCAGCTTTTGCATTTAATTTGGCTTACTTCAAAGAGTGGTACAGTAACTGGTAATCTTCTATGTACAAGTGTTGTCTGGCTGGTGGTAGTACTAATGCAAGTCAGGAAAAGTTTGTATTACTGGAGGATATTATCATCCTCTACTAGAAGTTATTGTATGTTTACTCGTTCATGTGTCTGTTTATTTCCCTTCCTCAAAGAAAAAAAAGTTAGTGTTTTTTCACAGTTGTCTGTAGCTTAACATTAAGAGAGTTACAAGTCTTGTGTTGTCTTACATTTGTTTCACATTTTATGCTTTGCATATCCAGTGCATGCCATAGAAAACCACAATACGTTTATGCAATTTTTTTTACATCTCACAACTTATTGGATTTATACTAAATAAGTAGATGCAGTAAAACACACCTAGGGTTGGATGAAGGAGGCAGCTACCCCAGGGGCAATGTGTTAGGGGGTGGAGATGGATGCAATGGGGGATGCCAATCAGCCATTAATTTACTACCAGCATTCAGAAATGAAAGCTGATAGTACATTTGCAGTTGGGGCTGAAGCACTTGTATTTCATGTGTGGTATAAGATGTAGCAAGTAGATTGCTATATTTTTTCATTTTTTTTTTACACTCCTTAACTTTGGGGGGGGTGCCAGATCAGGGAGTGAGATAGGGTGTCAGAATAGGTATATACGGTTCAGAGTTGCAGGTGTATGTGCGGTACTTTACTTTTCCCTTTTCTCTAGATCTTTAGCAGAATTAGACAATCCAAAATGAGCCAGCAAACAATGGTGCTTCCCTTGGGTGTACTACCTAATTCCTTATCTAGATAGAGCTTAACAGACCTTTTGCATTTTTAACATCAGGTCCATGCCATGTCTGAAAAGCCTCCATTTTGGTAGGTTGTGCCTGACCATTACCACCTCCCACTTTGTGACCCACATAAGACACTTCTGATGTTTGTTTGCTTAATAGATAAATCTGCCCCTTTTAGGCTGTCCAATACTCCATAGCAAAAGTTTAATTTTCAGATCTTACCAGGATGGCATCTGCCATCCAACAGAAAGTTGCTAGAAGATCTTTCATTACAATGTGCATTTTGGAGAACTTGTATAACCCAAAACCGGTCACACAAGTTGACCTTTCTGTCACTGAAAGTGTCAGAGGTGCCTGCCAGTAAATTAGTCAGGTCAATAGAAATTACTTACTCCCATTAGACTGTTCCATGGCTTCATCTGTCCTAGGCATAGGTTAGCCATCTAACTCTATGTGGCTCTTCCATTTCCTGTCATCTACATAGATCCTAGTGTTTCTGTCTTTCTGTTTAGTACTTGCACTGTCAACACAGCTTACAGACTGTTGGCTACCCAGTTTGTGTAGTGGCTCCTGCAGGTACTCCTAGTTGGCTTAAACCTGTAAGGCGTTCTGTAAGCAGTCTGTTTGCCATTTTCTGTGTGTGTCAACTTAAAGCACCCCAATTTGGTACACCCTGCCTTACCAGTGAAAGTGCCTCCAAACCCCTGTAGCTCAGATATCCTGTAACTGTTGTCTACTGTTGAAGTGCTACTCCTAGATTAAGGTATCAGATTGAGCCTAACCTGGTAAGGTCTGTCTTAAGATGCCCCTCTGATTCCTCTTGTAACCCATTGTAGATAGTACCAATGTCTCTCTATCATGGTAGAACTTTGTCTTGTTAACAGGGTGTATTTTGGGTTTTTGCTTCTTGCTGGGCTACATTTTGTATTTAACATCATGTACCTTTATCACATAAGTGAAAGGCTCCTCCCATGCTGCTGTAAAGTTTATTATACCTCTGTGGACTTGCCTTGTGACCCAAAGAATACACACAATTTGGGTGACAAAAGTGATTTCTCTGTGATGAGTCCAGTTACAGCATCCGTACCACCTGAAACCAATTAGTGTGATGGAATGGACTACCAACAATAGGTAATGGATACCACTGCTACCAGTTATGTCAGAAACAAAAGCTAAAGTCCTCCAGTGCATGCCATTGCCCCGTGTAAGCAAGGAGAGCAACAATATAAATGTAATTATAATCAGTATAAACAAATGAGTAGGTTATGTTGCCCTCAAGAACAAATAGCAAAATAAACCCTGTTTCCTTGGGTTGTGGCCCACATCAGACACTCCCACATAAGATTCCCAGTAACATGTTGTTGTTATTGTTGTCTTTCGGCTTTTCCCGGTTAGGGGTCGCCACAGCAGAACTCCAGTCTGCTAATGATTGGCAGTTGATTTTTACATACTGGGTTGCCAGCTCTGACGCGCAACCTTCAACGAAGGTACGCCCATTCACGCATGTCTCCACGTAGAAGACGCTCTAACTGAGAACCGAACTGGACAGCATCTTACTGTGAGGCGACAATGCTACCGCAGCACCACCACAACCAAATTATGAACACTGACTTCTCAGGCACTTCTCCCACCAGCCTCTCATCTCCGTGCCTTATGGTATTAGCTAATGTGCAGTAACTGTAACATTCATTTGTACAGTTCACAATTTCCTGCAGACACTATTAATACATTCCAATGTTACAAACTTTTCTTGACGTATGTTAGTACTGGCACTCCAGTTACTGTACTACTCTTTGAAACAAAGCAAATGAAACATAAAAACTGAAAGTAGTTTTAGTTGCTCAGTCTTTACCAGAAGTGAATTTCAGCAGTCCCATACCAACACATAGCTGTTCAACAGATAGCATTACTCTTATCAGTAAAATAATTGGTCACAAGCTTTTAAAATTAACACAATTCTTTTCAAAAGGTAGATTAAGTAAAACAATTTTTGAAACTAAATGTACAGACAAGTCACTGTTTTACATTAAGATAGATAGTATTTTAACCAACAGGTGGCTTTTAGGAAGATAAACATATATTTATCTATTTCTAACTTCCTGCTAAAATAGTTATTAGGCCATATCTACCAAGAAGTGTAAAATGTATAACAGGCAAGAAAAAAAAATACGCTTAATCATTTAGAAGGCCATACCACCCTGAGGCAATAGAAACTAGGCAATCCTGAAATAAGACCGGTAAAAATGACTACTGTGAGCTGCGCTACTAATATGTAGTTCAGCCTGACCTCTGTATGAATGTCCATAATTCCCCACCAGTAGTTGTGCGGTCTGCTTAATGTTTTAGAACCAAATTTCCCTTTAGCGAGTCAGAGCCTGTCACTTTATCACTCAGAATTGAAAGAAAGTAGTAAACCTCAACTGAATGATGCAGTGCCACAGACAGCAACAAAAGATTGGTTAAGCTGCATGACTTAATACCTTAAGTAACAAGGAATACCCTACAGAGCTTCACTGTGCATTTGTATGTTTCCCCCTTCCCTTGTAAAAAGCTACGAGTTCTTTCACAGGTCTCAAGTCAACAGAGCTGCTAGGAAAAGATGTAGCTGACATTTTGGAGGACCCCAAGTTACTTGGGATAGGCTTGCTGTAACTGGGACTTGAAGGTCCTGGAATCTAGGGTCTTAAGACAGAGATTTGAGTTGATGATAGTTGTTGTCACATGACTAGGTCTGTAGAGTTGGGAATAGGGTATTGTCATTGTCTTGCCCTTAACTCCCCCCCCACCAGGTACCCTTAAACCTCATATCTTTATCACTGTATTAGAAGTAATCACTGCTTTTAGCCTTAGTCACAGTGATATGTTAAGCATGCTTTTATAAGGTACTAGAAAACCTAGTTCTGGCCTCTTTCGTGCACAGTTTTTTAAACGGATTCCCAAGGGCTGCCATCTAGCAGTTTTGAAGGATGGTGCATACCTACCAGCAGATCTTCACTGCTCAAGTTTGACTTAATTTTCAAAAACTTCCTAACTTATTTGTTATGTTATCAGACATGGGAAGTTTGCTCCCCTTCCTAGTCAGTAAAATAGCAGTACAGAAGTCTTTACAGTGGGAAGCAGAAGATACTAAATTCCTGAGCTATTTCTGTTAATTTAATAATTTTCAGACTCTTAGAATAACTCCTGAAAAGACTATATGTCTGTTGTCTGCATGAGTGTAAAACAAGCCCAATCAGCCTTATGTGATAAATTATTTTCATCTGTCCATTTAAATATGTACACCCTGTGACTCTGCTTTTATCTGTTTTTTGACTGAAGAGGGTCTACTTTTGAACAACCCACTCACCAAGGAACTAATTGTATAAAATATGCAGAGCAGTGTAAATAATAGCTCATCAGTGTTCTACACCTACTTCTAATGAATTGTATGGTCTACACTATTATTTCCCTTCCTCTTAGATTCACTTTAAATATGGTTATTTAATGGTCAAAATAAAGTTAGTGTATTCAAATTGCAAAACTTTTTTTTAATACAAAACCCTGAAATTTTCTACACATTGTATTGGACCAAATGTCTGCTCTAACTCTTTTGATTTGTTATAAATTTCACTGTTTGCTAGGTTAGTATGTTTTGTGTATGAATCTGGCTTAACCAGCCTACCACACTTAATAAAGTGTGGTGTATAGAGTAATGAATTTTCAGGTTCTGTACCCTACAGAGATGTGTTTCTTTCTTCTTAATGTACCTCACAGGGATGTATTTCATTTTGATGTCCCATATTCTTTTAATATTCAGTGCTTCCCTTTTCCTCAGTCACCCCTCCCAATATTTGAAGTTGTTAACCTGTTTTACTATCTTCCCTTTTATCTCAGTTAGTAGTGAAGCTAGGGTGGGGTGCGAGGGGCAACAGCCCTGGGCAACAAAGTGTTGGGAGGGAGCAATCAGCCAATCCTGATCGATCGTTCTTTAACATAATACAGGCTTTTAAAAGCTCGTATTGCATTTGTGGTCAAGCCTGAGTGCTGTAGTGCTCCTTGTGTTATCTAAACTGTAGCAACTACTTGCTACATTGTAGCAAACAGTTTGCTACAGTTTAAAAGTAAAAAAAAAATGTGTATATATATATATATATATATATATTTTTTTTTTTTTTTTTTAACTAAAACCTAAGCAATGTAGTGCACCATGCAGGCAGGGTATAAATTGTAGCAACTGTTTGCTACAGTTTAAAAGAGAATTTTGGTTGGGGCAGGGCACAGAAACATACATACATACAAATATTTCAAGCACAGGCATAAATGCCCTTCTAGCTTGCCTAGGCCCAGACCACGGCGTCCCCCATTGTCGCTTCTGTGCTTTGTTTAATGCCAGAACTATCAGTCATCAAGCCCTTATTGTAGCTAGATATTTACATTTACAGTCCTCAAATTCTGATATGCCTTTGATAAGCCATCTGACAGCAGATCTTCTGAAAAAACATAAAGATAAAGACAGAGACAGACCGCACAGGTCCAAACCTACCGACGATACTTCTGTTAAGCTAGTCGTCAGTGCTCCGGTACTCAGTGAGGCACTTTTGCAGCCCCTAATGCCCACTTCAGTTGATTCTCAGGCCGCTACAGAGACCCTTTCAGAGTCTGGTATGCCACAAAACTCTTCGAAGGATCCTGCGGTCATCTCTACCTTAGATGGAGTCCAGAGCTGCTGACCAGGTACTGGCTTCCGAGGAAATCCTTCATACTACCGAATCTTGACACAAACAGACGTCTTCTTTTGCGACTACCGTTCTTTTGAAAAAAATGTTCCTTAGGCCCAGGGTTCGAACCACACCCAAGAAACCGACTACCCACTCTCAGGCGTCTGCTACCTTGCTGTAGTCCCAAATGCTTAAAATGGCAGAAGACCTTATTATGCTGATCAGGGGAAACTATCCACTCAAAAAGGAAAAGGGGTCTGTCCCCAGTAGTTTTGTCTGAACAAGAGTCAGATGAATCTGATGCATCTGACCATGAAGACATGCAACCCCTCTCCACTTATGAGGATTCTGATGCAGAGGACTCCATTCCTTCAGCCTCTCCCCCAGAGGATTTTTCGGAAACCCTGTGCATACTTTAAGGGAGTGTTTCCAATGGGAGAGTCAGGACTACCCTCAGTCTAAAAAGAGACTTGGGGAATTCCTAGACCTTCCGCAACACAGACCCTAGGCTATCCCTCCATTCCTGGATGTGGTGGATGATGTTTTCCTTGAATCCAGCTTGACTCTTGACACCCTACCTCCTGCTCCCAGAAAACTAGACCGGTACTACAGAGTCCCTGACTCACACAAATATCTTTTTACAAATCTGACAGCTGACCCTGAGGTCTTTTCTCAAGGGCCTAAAGGGATTAAAGTAACCTCTGGTAAAAATCCCACCCCCTCAGACAGGGATTCCCAAGCTTTGGATAGATGGGGTAAAAAAAGTATACACCTCCGCTACTCTTGCTATCAAGGCACTAAATTGTCAGTTCAATATGCTGAAATATTTGCAACATACTAGAGCGTCTTCTGTGTGGAGGCATGCATGAATGGGCATGCCTTAGTTGAAGGTTGTGCATCAGGGCTGGTAACTCGGCACGTAAAAATCCACTACCAAACAGCGGACCGGAGTTCCGCTGTGGCGACCCCTAACCGGGATAAGCTGAAAGACACAACAACAACAACAACAACAACAACTTTGGAACTCCTTAAACAAAAAATGTCTACCTTTCCTGCTTGGGCAGAATCTAAAGATTTACAAAACTTAATGCATTCTGCAAGTCAAGTAACTAAACACACTTTGCACTGTGGTTTTGACACCCTAGAAGCTTCTTGCAGGGCAGCAATCACTGGATCTGTCATTAGAAGACATGCATGGCTTAAGGAACAACCCCTGCCAGACCATGTCATATCTAAATTGTTGGATGCCCCCTTGCACAAAGATAACTTATTTAGCACTAAGGCAGAAGAGGTCTTAACAAATATGGAAGAAAAAGCAAAATCTATGAAAACAGTTAGATTTCTTACAGGTCCAGCCCCCTAGGTTCAGCAGTCATTGTCCCTCCAAGCACTTGTCCTTTCCTGCTCCGAGTAAACCGGTCTAACCTAGGCCCCATGGAAGCAGACCCCCCCCCCCCCAGACAGCAGCCTCAGGGAATGCAGAGATCTAAGCTGTGGACTACCTCCACTTCAGAACCAGGGAGTTCTAATCCATACCCCTTAAGGTAAGGACTCACAATGACTCACCTCCTCCTGACCTCCCCTCCACCCACCTTCACTTACCCCTAGGAGGAAAACTCTCCTTTCACTCAAGCACCTGGGCCACCATTACCAAGGACCAGTGGGTTCTGAACATTATGTCTCAGGGATTCAAATTCTCCTTCCAACCCCAAAAGGGTTCCCAGGTCTACCACCAAATCAGTGGGCAGAGGCTCAAAAGCAAATACATTCCCCGTTCTCTCTAAGGGCAGTGGAGCATGTTCCTGCAGAATAGATGGGCCAAGGCTTCTACTCCAGACTTTTTTGGGTGCCCAGAAAAGAGGGCACCTGGCACCCCATCCTCGATCTATCCATTCTAAACACCTTCCTGGAGATTTCAAAATTTAAAATGCTCATCCTCCAGCAGCTGCTACCCATGCTCTCCAAGGACGCCTGGGTAGCCACCCTGGATCTAAAAGAGGCCTACTTCCACATTCCTAACAGGGAATAATGCAGAAAATATCTCCACTTCAGGGTGGGATCTCAACACTTTCAGTTCTCTGTGCTTCCCTTTGGCTTATCCACTGCTCCCAGAGTTTTCACAAGATGCCTGTCTCCGGCCATTGCCTTTTGCAGACAAAGAAATATTCAACTTTACCTCTACTTAGATGACTGCCTTATTCAGTCAGACAGCCAGGAAAAGCTACTAAAGCACCTGGCCTTTGTAAAGAACCTACTAACCTCCCTAGGGTCCACAATCAATGAAAGGAAATCAAAACAGGTGCCCACCCAAAGGATAATCTTCCTGGGAGCAAGTCTGTACACAGCATCCCATATGGCATGCCTTACACGAGAGAAACACATTTTCCTGTCAGCCTACTTCTCTCAACTGGCCACCAGGCACCAGCTTTCTGCAAGGAACATCCTGCAAGCTCTGGGGTTCATGGTCTCTTGCATTCTCCTCATTCCATATGCCAGACTGCATATGAGGAAACTTCAGTGGTACCTAAAGAGCCTTTGGTGTTAGCACTCTCAAGACCTGGAAACTCTTCTACCTATAATTCTTTGCCTCAGGAAAGAATTTCTTTGGTGGGCAACAGCATCCTCCTACAACACGGGACTGCCCTTCTCCCCACATCCTGCCACCCAGACCCTAACCACAGATGCTTCATACTATGCTTGGGGTGCACACCTGGATGGCAGGTGCATACAGAGCCAATGGAGCCCACAGCAAATCCCCCTGCACATAAGTCTAAATGAGATGATGGCTGGCCAGCATGCCTTGATAGCTTTCAAACCCCTTCTCTCTCCAGGGGTGGTTCTGATCAAAACAGACAACACCACTGTGATGTGGTACATCAACAAGCAGGGAAGGACTAACTCCTACCCTCTATGCAGGCTGGCCATGACCATTTGGCTCACAACTTCTTCCATGCAACTACACCTTGTTAGCACAATACCTACCAGGCTCTCTCAACTCCCTGGCAGACCAATTAAGCAGAAACCTTCTGGATCCACACAAGTGGCAACTGAACAGAAGTACCTTCACCCTAATAACTCAGAAATGGGGAACCTTGAAGGTCGACCTCTTTGCCTCCCATAACAACCATCAGCTCAGCAAGTTCTGCACCAGGGAGCATCACTGCATGGCTTGGAAAGTGGATGCTCTGTCCTTCCCCTGGGTCAACCTCTCGGTCTATGCCTTTCCTCCCCTTCCTGTTATCCCCAGGGTACTACTCAAAATAAGGAAGGAAAAACCAAGGGCCATTCTTATAGTTCCAGACTGGCCCCAACAGCACTGGTACCCCTTGCTGCACAGCCTGTCCCCACTGCCTCCATGGCATCTTCCTCAGATTCCAAACTTAATAACCCAGAGGGAAGGGGAATTTATGCATCCCCAATTGCAGACACTCAATTTGGCAGCCTAGCTTATTCCCTAACCCCAAACCAATCTGCCATCCTCAGTAAACAGGTTCTGGATGTTGTCCATGAGGCCAGATGCTGTAGCACCAGAAAGTGTTATGCAGATAAATGGAAAATGTTCTGCACCTTTTTCTAGGCTAAGGGGGCCAATACAGCATAGCCCTCCATCCCTCTCATCCTGGATTACTTATCTGACTTACTGCACAGTGGTCTCTTTCTCCTCTAGAAAAAGTCATGCCTCTGCTATTTCTGCTCACTATCCCACTGAGCAGCCAGTTTTCTCACAACCTTTAATTAAACAGTTCCTCAGAGGGGCTAGCAATTTGAGCCCCCCCAGAAGGGCACCAACAGCAGCTTGGGACCTTAAATTTGTTTTTGAAAAGCTCACCCTGCCTCCTTTTAAACCAGCTTCTTCTGCAGAGCTAAAATTTCTCTCCTGGAAGACAGCCTTCCTTCTGGCCATCACTTCAGCAAGAAGAGTCTATGAGCTGGAAGCACTCATGGCTGTGGAACCCTTCAACAGGCAAAACAATCTCCAAATAAACCATTTCCAAATGGATAGCACAATGCATCCATTTCTGCTACAAACAGCATGGTAAGCCTCCCCACAAGGGGGCAGGACACACTCCACCAGAGCAGCCTCCACCTCTGCAGCTTTCCTCATAGGAGTCCCCACCGGGACATCTGTTCACACTTTCACCAAGCATTACCACCTGCCTCTCTTCTCCAAATCCATGGCAGGGTTTGCCTCTGCAGTCTTGCAGGGCATCCTAGCCATCCGCTAGCTTCCTTGACTGCCTCCACCCATTTCCTCAGCTTTGGGAATCTACCCAAATGTGATGACTGTAACAGTGAAACACGAAGAACATAGTACAGTTGTGTACACTTACCATAAATGTAGATGTCCGAGTGTATTCACTGTTGCAGTCCTGGTTTCCCTCCCTCCATCCCCCTTATTCCCTTTCTCCTTTTATTACCATTCTCCCTTGTTGTTCTCCTCTCCTTACAAGGGACATATTGTTAATTATGTTCCACTGGTGGGGTTCTTCCACCAGAACATGGCCTCCTTCCATTGGGGGCTCCTGACAGGTTAGGGCAAGAAAAACTGATATAATGGTGTTGGCTGCCTTACTTTATACCACTGACGCCCTGACGTCAGTCCTCAAGTGACAGGAACTGACGCAGAAATACTAAGTCTCTGGTATTCCTGCAGCCAAGGGCTACCCTGGCAGGAATAACCCGAATGTGATAACTGCAACAGTGAATACACTCAAACATCTACAGTTATAGTAAGTGTACACAACTGTACTTTCTCATTCCTATAGAATCTTCTACATAGTAGGTTGTCTGATGATTCTCTAGTACTTTTTGTTAACTCCAGTCATTCCTAGAGGAAGCTGTTAATAAATGCCCTATATACTTGAATAAGATCTCCTCTTAGATATCTGTAAGAGACACTGTACAAGTTCAGATATTTTAGTCTTTTTAATAACTTAAATTTAAACATCCATGGATACCCTTGGTATATTTCCATTGTACTCTTTCCAGTTTACTCATGCTTGTTTTCTTATAGGGCTTCCATGTTGGTATTCCATATTCAAGTTTGGTGTAATGTAACTAACAAACCATGACTTCATTATTTTTAATTTCCTATAATTTATTTTTCATTTCATAGAATTTATAAATCTTTTTATACTACCTATAGTTCTATAACTATCATTAACCAATTGGTTGATATGATTAGAAAAACTCATAGCTGAAGCTACCCATATACCCAGGTACTTAAATTAGTCCACAGTTTCAATCACTGTGTGCTGTATTAAATATTCCCCTTTCAATTTATGACTACCAAATCTCATATGCTTAGTTTTTGATGTATTTGTCAGCATATTATTCTCCTGTGCCCAAATGGTCAATTTAGTTAAGTTATTTTGCAGACATGCCTTATCTGTAACACATGTAATCAGTTTACCCAATTTCAGGTCATCTGCATATAGACTGTAGAGCACCTCAGATGAAAAAGATAGTCTGAACAATACAATCTAAACAAGTAAGGGCCTAGGACAGACATCCTGACTGTAACCAAGGATTTCATCTGTCCAGTTGCTGTATGATACTTGCCATGTCCTGTTTGTAAGCCATGCAGCTATAAATCTTATCAAGAGTACATCAATACCTAGATGTACTAATTTATTGATCAGTGTTGTGTGACCCATGTCAAATGCTGAAGTTAAATCTATATAAATGATATCACAGCACAATTTTTCATTCATTTTCATTATATTGCTATAGAACATCATGTTACAGGTGGTGATAGATCTGTTTTCGATATAAGCATGCTGATATATGGTTTCAAGTTCCAACCTATCCAGTTCTGACAATAGCTTATCCAGTATTACCTTCTGCATTATTTTTCCACAACATGAAAGTAGACTTAAGGGTCTATATGATTCTGGGTTTGTCCTACTCCCCTTTCCCTTAAAAACAGGTTTAATAAGTGCATGTCTCCAATCTTGAGGAATCTCCCCATATTTATGTGACCTAGTGAATAATTAATATAATGGTAGTGTAAGTTCTTGCTGAAGTGTTCTCAGGTCATTGTTAGTAATTCTATCTCCTCCCTGTGCTTTCTTTGGATATAGTTTGTGCAGTTCTTTTTCAATATAATCTAATTTGATTACAGTATCTGGGGTTACCTGGATGTCACTAGGACAACCTAACACCCCTTTTGAGGAGCCAAACTATTTTGCATAAGATTTTGTCAATATGTCTATAATCTGTTGAGTTTGAGAATAAATTTTAGAATCTGCACATAGTTTATCAATTTGTGTGTCTTTACTTCTTCCACATCTTGTGTGTAAAGGTTCCCTATTATGCTCAATATCTATATAAATTTTCTTCAAAATGTTCTCAATCTTGTCTTACACTATGCTTAATCTATTTGTCCAGCTTGTTTATTTCAGTTTTCAAAGTTGTAGTTCGACCTGTCTTCCATTTCTTATATTTTTTGTCTTTCCCCTTAGTCACATATCTTGTGCTTATGGAAACAGCTGTCTTAACTGTACTCCATTTCATTCCATGTGCCTTTAGTTTTGCTTTCAACTCCCCTATCCTTTGCTGAAATTCTGAGTCTGCCTGTGATGCCACATCATCTGCATATGGCATCTTTGTTGAGCTGGCCCATTTGACCTGTTTGCTAAAGTAGTGTATCACTAGTATGAATAGTAGTGGGATCAGAGCTCAACTCTGATGCACACCCACTCCTGTTGGAAGTCTCTGCGAGACTGAACACTGTTCATACTTCAGCTATTAGGTCCTTGTGCAGAGTCTGCACTAATTCTACCTATGTTTTGGGACTTAGAATCACCACAGGGACTCCCTGATCAGCTTTCTTGGGATCTTGCTATATGCTTTCCCCAAGTTTAGGAATGCCCAGTTGGATTGTTTCCCCATTTCTAGCATCTTCTTAACTATCTGCCTTGCTTCAAACGGTGTCAATTGTGCTGCATATTAATCTATATCCGAACTGCTAATCCCCTATTTTACTTTCCATTACTCTTAATATTCATTTATCAGTCACCCTCTCCAGAACTTTCATGCGGAGTGACAGGAGTTTGATAACTCTGTACTACCCACAGTTGTGGATATCCCATTTGTTCTTGTATGCTGGCACTACAATGCTAATTCTTCAGTCATCCAGGATACACCATTCTGTCCAAACTGCTAGGAGTACCCTAAATGCAACACCATAAATAAGCTAAAAATTGCACATTCTTACCTACAGATTTTGTATTAAAAAACTCAACACATCTCAAAGCTGTACCATTGGTGAACTGTCCACCTTCCAAGTTCTGCATAGGCTTTTGTGCCATGTGTGAGTGATTGAGTATATGTGTATGTCCTGGGATGGACTGACATCCTGTCCATAATGTGGTTCTCTGCCTTACATGCATTGAGTTCACCCCCCTCCCCAGACACTAAATTGGATAAAGCATGGTATAGTATACTGGATATATATCTCTATTTATGTTGATGCCAAGCTACAGGGAAACAGTCTAAGTAAATACCTCATGGAGGCTAGCGTAACATTTGCACTAGTGTCAGTATAATTTAAGGAATATTTTGGCAATGTTTAGATGTTACAATAGGAGCAACATAATGCTATTTCTAATTCACAAATGAATGAGTTTATTTGAATTCTTGTTAACAAATGAAATTGAAATGATCAAATACACAAGGGAAGAGAAAAACACACCGGGGTAACTAACTACAGCAGTAGCAAACTACTATCATTGTTAAATGAGAAAAAAAAAATCCAACAGTGTATTTTGCAGGGAGCAAGCTTCCACGTTCCCTTATATAATTAACACTAACCCCATGGCTGTACTGGTGTGGAGAAAAGGGAAAAGACCACCAAAACTGAAAATTATTCACAACACCAGGTTTCAGTGTTGCATAGCCAAAAAAAAACAGTAAAACTAAACAATCGCC
This sequence comes from Protopterus annectens, assembly GCF_019279795.1. NCBI lineage: Eukaryota > Metazoa > Chordata > Ceratodontiformes > Protopteridae > Protopterus > Protopterus annectens. Next base: position 276,361,870 of record NC_056743.1, read on the forward strand.
ATGGTTCAAACAAGAAATGGAATGATTAAAATTCTGATTTGCTTGCAGCCAGACTCTCCATAACCATCCTCTGCAGCAATGGAACACGCACAGATTCAGATACGGAACAATAACAAGAATCAAGCTATTTATCGGCAGTCATTTTATAGGGTCTATGCTGTGGTAGCGTTGTCGCCTCATAGCAAGACGTTGTCCCGCTCGATTCCCAGCTAGAGCGTCTTCTGTGTGGAGGCATACGTGGATGGGGCGTGCCTTCGTTGAAGGTTGTGCGTCAGGGCTGGTAACCCGGTACGTAAAAATCCACTACCAATCATTAGCGGACCGGAGTTCCGCTGTGGCAAACCCTAACTGGGAAAAGCCGAAAGGTGCAAGCATATTAGATAAACAAAAGTTTCTTACAGAGTGCTGACATGAGCGAAAATCCCAGAAACCGAAACCGCAATTGTGAGATCGCGGTACAGTGAAGATGGGAATATTTGCCTTTTCCTCACTTTAGTGTGACCTCAGAGTTGGAATGTATATTTAGCGGGGGGTGTGGGGGTGCAGCGCCCCCACAGTTGCAGTTTCGAGTTCCAGGATTTTCGATCATGTCAGTGTTCGGTAAGATAAACTTTCGTCTATCTAATATAGACCCAATTTTATAAATACTCCAACATGACAAAATTTGAGAAAACTGAGTCAGAAAATCACAGGAACCCTACTTATTTAGCTTATTTATTTGAGTAAAATCTGCTATGTACACACAACTACCTGCTTTCAATAGTGTGACAGAAGTAGTGGTCTGACGTATCCAAGTGTGAGCTTGTGAGAAATGAGGTTGCAAATTATAATTTATTTTGCAGGGTTCTATCCTGCCATTAAGCTATTTTTATTTCACAAAAATCCCTCTCATGGCACAATAAAGGGTGCTTATAACATGTGTGAAGGGAGTCTATAATAATGTGCCCCTATTCAAAGTCGTCTCCAAAGTGAAACATTTGAGTAGATAATGTTTGTGGAATGGAGCAGCCTCAGGAAACACAATTCATGTTGTGCTCTGCACTCTTTCCCAGGTATAAGTATAAAATGCCCTGATTATCCTATTATAAATGTTGTTTTCCATAAGTGATCCTCACTTGTGTAATTTCTATTATGCTGCATGTGGTAAACACGCAAGTAATGTGTTATGCAACAGCAAATGAACTGCTGAAGTAATTGACACTTCCCTCCAAAGACTTGACAGATGAACAGTTGCTTATGGTTATATACATAGTTACTTCTAATTAAAATACCACATCTAGCAGTTTTACTGTATCATCTTCAGTAGGCCACAAGAAACCTGGAATGCTGTAGCAGGCTCAGTTTTCAGTTGCAACGTGTTAGTATGAATGAACTGAAATCTAACCTTCCCTCAACTGTGAGTCTGGTGTGCAAACGTCTATGACCTTGCGTCACGTCCATCAACTTTAATTATTCTTGCAAGATTTCTTACAAGTCACTGTAAGGCTGCTTATGTACATGTACCACTTAAACATTAGTCATTAGAACTCACAAAACAGGTGCATTTTTTCATAGCAACAAAAATAAAACACTCCGTTTCAACCTGTCAGTAGTGGAGACGGCCACATTGTGACCAATGGCATAACAAATGAGTGGTCATCATGCCTTGTTTGCTGCTCCACGTGTAGCGTGATGCTTTACAAAGCAGAGTACTTGGACTTGGCAGCTGCCACTTATGGTAATTTATTTAGTGAGGAATTAAAATCAGTAGGGTTCAAGTCTTTTGTGTGTTTTGTAGTGTTACATCACAGTAATTGAAAACATACAGCAGGAAAACCAAACCCCATCCTCTGTATGGAATTCCCAGTTATGCCCCCCCCTGTAGTAGCCCTGCCTTGTTTATTCTGTATATTTTCATGTTAATTTTTTTATCAGCCCTAACTGGTAACTACATTATATAACCCAAAATCCCATTTTTAACTCCTAAAAAATAGCAGAAGATATTCAGCATCCGTGTCAAAATACAATGTACAGGAAGTTTACAATATGAAGAAACTTGTATATGGACATTTATTCTTAAATGCCTCATTAATATTAAAGTAAGATACTGCTCAAAGGGCAAATGTATAGCAACAGCCAATAATTCATTTTATTTATTTATTTATTTATATTTGTTGACTGGGAGTGTCCGACTGGACATAGGTCCATTTTCAGCGGAGGCCCGGGGAGAAAAGCTCCACAGTCAAAATAAACAGACAGTAGTTACATTGGATTACATAGCGATTAACAATTTACATAGCAATTACTTACAACATATTTACAGATGAAGAACATAGTACATCAGTAGACAACTAGAATCTTTACCTGTGAAGTACATAACAGACATTAACAAATGTTACAGTAAGCAGTTCCTGCTGTATAATAAGTACTAGGCTTATGAGCATCTGAGCTTGCTATAATCAAGGTAGTTAGTGGAGTGGAAAGAAAGGTAGTGGTTGGATGGGGTGGGTAATATTAGAGTGGGAGTTGCAAGGGCATAGCCAGCATGTTTTTAGGTACGCTTTTAGTAAAGTTTTGAAGTGGGTGCATGATGGTATGGAGGTAATTGTGGGTGGAAGGGAGTTCCATAATTTGGCTATGAGGCAAGAGAATAGTGCTTCACCAGCAGAGTTATTGGCTTTAGTGATCTGAAAGTGATTTTTGTTGCTGGATCTTAGTGGTCTGGTGGTGCGATAGGGTTGGAGTAGATTCTGGAGGGATGGGACATTTAGTGGATGGTTTACTAGTTTGTGGGTGAGTGAGAGTTGATACCATTGAAGGAGGTGAGGGAGTTCAAGCCAGCCCAGTTCAGCAAGTGAGAGACAGTGGTGACTACGGTAGGATGCCTCTGTGGCGAATTTGGCGTTTTTGTTGTAGCAGGTCTCTAGCTTGTTTAGATCACATTGCTTTAGGTTGGTATATATTGGAGAGGCATAAAGTAGGGTGGAGATAAGGTGGGAATTTACTATTGAAATCTTTGCTGCTTTGGTGAGAAGTTGCGTATTTCTGTATAATGCTCCTAGTTTTTTGTGGACTTTTTTTATGGTCATGGATTTGTGAATGTCAAATTTTAGTTTATTGTCTATTTCCACTCCTAGCAATTTGGTGTGTTCAGTAGGGTATATAGCGGTGTTGTCTTTTGCTGTGATGATAAAGTGAGAGTTGTTTTGAGTATGTTTGGTGGGTTGGAAGATGAGTGGTTTAGTTTTGTTTGGGTTGAGTATTAATTGGGCATCGGATAACCAAGTTTCTACAGAGGAAAAGGCTTCCTGTATGACTTTTTGCAGTTTGGGTAGGGACTGGGCTGAGCAAATGATGGTTGAGTCATCTGCATATTCTATGAGTGTGCCATGTTTGGTGGCAGAGGCTGGATTATTGGTGAAAACAGAGAAGAGTAGGGGTCCAAGGTTGGATCCTTGGGGAACCCCTATGGAGACAGGTAGTTGGGGAGATATGTCATTCTGCCATACAACTGATTGTTGGTGGTCAGACAGGTAACTCTGAAACCAGTTGGTGACTGATTGTGAGAAGGATAGGTTATTGAGGACAGAGATAAGTTGTTTGTGTGGGACCATGTCAAATGCTTTAGATAGGTATAGGAAAGTAGCAGAGGAGAGATAGCCATTGTTTTTATGCTGAAGGATAGTGTTAGTAAAGATGAATAAGGCAGTGGTGGTGCTATGGTTTTGTCGGAAACCATGCTGAGTATTGGAAAGGAGGTTGTTAGTAAGGAGGTAGTCTGAGACCTGAGTGTGTATGCATCTCTCTAGTATTTTGGAGAGTGGAGAGAGAATCGCTATGGTATATAATACCAATCAACTGTCTACAAAACAGTTTGAAGTGTAAATGTGACTTTTATTTTTCTCCTGGAATTCTGGTTTGAGCCTTGTGCTCCCTTAACTGCATGGTAATATTTCTGTAGACAAGATAAGTTGGAAAGAGCAAGTAGGTATCCACGTGGCAAGGCTGTGAATAAATGAGCAGTATTAATCAGTCCTTGTGCAGACTTGATTGAGCAGGTCACAGTAGAACAATTTAAGATATCTACACAAGTGGACTTGGTTCTTATACCTGTGAAGAATATTCCTTACAAATTTCCTAAAGGTCACATCAAAGGATTTGAAGAAAAGAGCAACAAGGGCTGCTTGCCTTTCTGGTATTTAAAATTAACATGCCAGGATTAGCCACAAGTGTATGAAGTGTGGTCTTGATTAGTTGAGGCATGTGGCCGTCCAGCCACCTTACCAGAATTATACTGATTATTTTGTCTGTAATGGTTGCAGAGAAAAAGGGCAGTAATTAACAGGATGGACCTCCTCTTTCTCCTTCTTGAAAATAAGACAGATGTAACAAGATAAGTGGATAATTTTCCATAGCTGTTGTGGTGTGTAGAATTTTGGTCAAAATGGCCGTCAAGTCTTTCCATTTGGACCCTGGGTGTTTTAGAACATCTAGGGTGCATTTATTTTCTCTCAGCATGAGCTTAGTTTTAACTGCACTGTTTTAATCTGGTTCTGTTTGAAGGAAGTGGACCTTATCCAAAACAGAATTTATTGATGCAAGTTCATAGCTACCTGGAGCCATGTATATTTGCTGTACATCATTATATTGTTAGTATATACATTGCAGAAACAGGGTTTTCCACCTTGAAGAAAGAATCTTTTTTGCATTTCTTGACCCAAGTCAGTATGGTGAGGATTGGGACACTGAATTGATTTAGCACATTAAACTTGCCTAATCCCTTCCTGGTATTGCTGAGTGATCAAGTAGATGTTGACATTTATTTCTTCACTAGATTGTTTCCTTCCTTGCTTCCATTCCCAAAGTTTCCTTGTCCCCTTGTCGAAAATGTGAGAGAATAGGAAATTAACATATGTGAAAAATGAAGTAGCAGTGAACAAGGCACTTTAAAGTGTCCACATGAACCAAGGAGAGTAAAACCTTGGACAGCTACACAGAAGATGGGCTAAGTGAATTCTAGTAATGACAAATGACAGTACATGAGTTCAAGACAGTTGGCATACTTCATAATCACACAAACCATATCTGCAGTCATGTGCTTAGAATACTATAGGTTACTGCTGATCAGCTGATAAAAGGACACTGGGTAATTTAAGTTATAAAGTTCAGTTAATGCCTAATCATTTTTGCATCTAAATACCCCATAGGCTGTTTCTGATTTGATTTGAGCAAGAATTCAAGGAAGCTGTGTCAGTCTTAATAAATGGTAATTCTTCCAAGGCTAACCCTAATACACATCCATTAAGAGTCACCATGCCCTGGTTTTCTGATCTTAGGGAACAGTTAAATGCTTTAATTAGAAATTTCTAGCCAGAAGCAGACAGCAATCCTAATTTATAAGTTTGAAGGTAAGTGATGCCACTAATAAGGTTACCATGGCAGTGGTTTTGTGACCACATTGCCTTTCCTAAGGACAGACTGTAATGCTGCCCTTGACCAGGAAGCACAGTGAAGTAATATTCTTTTTTCATCATCTTTTGAAGTAGATGAGTGGTGCAATTGGAACTTCTACCCAAAACAAGAAGGGTGTATTCGCTGTGGTCTTAATAGCTTCTTCGTGATCAATTGTTCTTTGAGGCATTTAGCCCTTCCTGATGAGGGTTTCATGACACAAAAATAATCTTTTCTTTGGTTGGAGAATTCTTCAGCCTCTTCCTTTTCCATCAAGGCATCAAAATTATTTGTCAGCATCAGTGAGGATGAAGATGGCTTCCACTAATTAATCACATTCCGAAACATTTGCATACACTGAATTACATTTGCTTGATAGCAGAAGGTGGCTATGCCTATGTAGGCCATCCTTTAAGCTAATTTAACATTCTTTCCTCTATCCTGCCTTCTCCCTTACCCTTGTTCCATCTTATCTATACCCCTTGAAGGCTTCTGTGTATTTCCACTAATCTACTCCATGGGTCTGCAAGACTCTGTGTGAGAATGTCCTTTCTGAGAATGTGGTAATAGTAAATAACTACAATATACAACCTGTGCCCCCCAACTTCACCCTCTGCCTTTCCCGTTAAGGATGACACATTCCTATCTTACCAGCTATATCTTTTACACCAGTATCCTTATATCAATCTGGCTGTTAGTGTAGGAGACTAAAACTATGACCTGTTAATGACTGTTTCTGGTTTGTTTCCCTCAGCCTCCACTGATGCTGGCAATTAACTAGATAGCACTCACAGACCAGGTCTTAAAAAGGTCAATGTAGAGCAATGATCTAACTTGGTTAACAAATAAAATAAAATATTCAGCCGTTGCAGTTGGTATGGTATTTCCACAGTCATGACAAATAGACATTGAGGTGATACAGCAATCTTCAGTGCTGTAATCCATTTAGTATGTTAGTTTTCTGATGAATATCACCACTGGCTAATAAAGCTTTTTTGCAAAAAAGCATACCTATCTGGTTAAGTCAGTAACTGCTAAATCATCATTTTAATCAAATTTTTATCATGCGTTAGCTGGACTTTTTAATTTAAGTGACAGCCATGCCCATACCCTTATGCACATTTGCTCCTACCCCATAATAATTGTAGGAATTGTTTTGGCTGCAAAAAGGTTAAACCAGATCATTTCTAACTTATTTTAATTAACCCTGTCCTTGAATTTGGCCACTGTTGGACCCTGTTGCCTCCTAAGAATGTAATTACCACTCAGTTCTTGAAAAATGCTTCTCTGAATTACCCCAAACAGTCATATTTCTCCCCTCTTTGTTCTTACATAATGTTTGTTTCTTAGATTTCAAAGACTTCCTAGGAGTTCCAGACTACTTCATTTGTACTTGTCTTAACCCTGTCACTGCAAACTCACAAGCTTCGACCAGTGCCTGCCCCATCCCAGTATTACATGACTACATTTAACATATGACTGGAGTTCACATGAGGTTATTGTATTCATTAGAGGACCTGCCATTGTAGTTAAATATATTTCAGGAATACATTAATATGAAAACAATAGCAACCCTTGATGACTTCAACTACCCCACCATAGATAGACTGGGGAACTATTACTGCACTAATGCACTCACCCAACGATTCCTTGACTTCATCAGTTCTAACACACTAGACCAGCTCGTCTCATCCCCCGCAAGTGGAGTTAACATTCTGGACTTGGTTCTCACCAACATGGGCGACTGCTGCACCACTCCCATAGTATGTTTTTCCCTGGTGAGATCAGATCATCAGTCTGTCTCATTCAAAGTTTCTGTCCCACTCAACCCCCCAGCCATAATTAAGCTAAAAAAATTCTCAAAAGCTGATTACAACTGCCTAAGGGAGGGTATCAGTAGTTTCATACCACCGCCCCCCCTTCAAAGGATACAGACAACTATGCTGAACACCAATGCAGTATACAAGCATCTGTACAACTGCATGGACTCAGCCATACCTAACAGAACTAAAACCTGCTCCTCAAGGAAACACAAACCTGTCTGGTGGACATCCTCTATCAACAGGCTTTACAACAAAAGGAAAAAACTGCTGTCCAGGGGTAAAAAGGAACAAATTCCAAACTGGAAAAGCTCCCTCCTTCGCCTCAACGAGCAAATTAGATCACTTAAGAAAAAACACTGGTAGCAGCAGAGGAACAAACTGGTTTAGGGTAAACAATTTATTCAACGGATAATCACTCAGATTTCATCAGAAATACAAAAAAACTTCTTTCTGACCACATGTTTAAATACTTGAATGCAATAGCTCATTAAACTTTAATTACTTAATTAAACAAAACAATCATCAGCAATACATTTATATTAAAATTAAAACCATACCACATTCACTCCACTTAAAATACAATATAAGTGTTAAATAACCAGTTTTCTGTCAGCCAAAAAACATTTATGTTTACCATATTGTTCAATCCTGGGGGACTATCTCCCCCCACGTTTAACTGCCATAATGTCTCTCTTCTTTATACCTTGTTTTTAAGGTTCCCACCTCTTAAATCCAGTTTCACATGTTCTAACACAGAAAAAGTCTATTTCTTATATAAACTACAAATAACAGAAGAATTATTTTTCATCTTTAGTTTTAATAGCTTAGTAATGTTCTTTAATATGCTTATTTAAACTTCTTGTAGTCATACCTATATAAAAGGCAGGACACCCCAAACACAAAGCAGTGTAAACTGTTTCTTACTGAACAATTACATCTACCAGGTATACTAATAGTGTGACGTAAGTGATTTAAACTTATGGCCCTTCGTGAATATACCTGCAAGTGTTACAATTGTTAATTTGGTCTCAAAAAACTCCAAAGCGACAACGGACAGGTTGGGGTCCAAACAGAGGCAAGGAAGAAGTCATTTTCAGAAGTAAAGTTAACAACATGGACACGTGTGAGTTCTGAGACTAAGTTATCTAATGTGACTGATGCAGTTTTAACTGACAAACTTCAGTGTGTGGTAGAGTTCAGCTTCAACTTTGTACCCAGTAAGAGAGCCGACATAGCGAACACGCTGCTAGAATTGAAACTGGGTGAATGTGGTATGGTTTTAATTTTAATATAAATGTATTATTAATGTTTGTTTTATTGGTTTATTGTTTAATTAAGTAATTAAAGTTAAATGGGGTATTTGTTTTAAGTATTTAAACATGCGGTCAGAAAAAGTTTTTTGTATTTCTGATGAAGTCTGAGTGACGAAAGCATTGAATAAATTGTTTACGCTAAACCAGTTTGTTCCTCTGCTGCTACCAGTGTTTTTTTTCTTATTTGGTTTGGTTATACGCAGGTTATTGGGATTTATTGTTCAAAATTAGATCACTAGTGAAAACCTCAAAAGCCAATTATGAATTGAAAGTAGCCTCTGAAACAAAGGGTAACCACAAAGCCATCTTCAGTTACAACAGGAACCTCTGTGGAAGCCCAGGTTTGTTCCAGATTAGTACTTAACAGTATCACTTACAGTGATCCTGTTGACTTAACCAACCTGCTAGCAAAGGTGGTGCCGATACTGACCCTGGAAACTATCGCCCCATTAGCTTGACAAGTCTGATCTGTAAAGCCATGGAGCTTATTATTGTGGATCTCATAAACAAGGACATAGGCAATCTCTGAGCACTTGATCCCACCCAGTTTGGATTCATCAAGGGCAGATCTTGCCTGCTGAACCTGGTTGACTTCTTTGAGACTGTCATCAAAGCTCTGGATGAGGTAAAGTCTGTCTGTACAGCTTAACTTGACTTGGCCAAGGCCTTTGACACAATCCCCCACTTGGGCATCATCAAAACTTAACACAACTTTGCATAAATCCCTGTCTTATCACGTGGGTGGCCAATTGGCTCACCAACAGGAATGTCAAGGTCGAAATAGGTGCCTCCACCTCTGATAGCAGACCTGTCACTAGTGACCTTCCCCAGGGATCTGTCCAGGGACCCCTACTGCTTGTCATCTAGTTCTCAGAGCTCCAGGCAAAGACAAAAGGCCTGTGTCTGAGCAAGTCTGTGGATTAGTGTAAGTAGGGTGCTGTCATTGACTCCCCAAATTATGTTAACATACTGCAAGAGGGTCTCTCAGCGACTGGTGCCAAAGTCATGGTCTCAAGTTAAACATAAAAATATGTATCATGCCATTCGGCAAAAACATGGCCCCTGCTGATTACCACATCAACAACAGCCCTGTAAGCACACAACCTGTGGTGAGAGACCTGGGTACTCAGTTTGACAACAATCTCACATTTGACAGTCATGTAGTGGCAGTGGTCAGAAAAGACTTTTATTTGGTTCATCTCATAAGTAAAGGGATTGCATCCAGAAAAAAGGAGGTTATTTTCTCTCTGTACTCGTCCCTCATTAGACAAATAATTGAGTATAATGTCCCATTTGGTATGTACATCTCCAAACATCTGCACCAACTGGAAAGGCCACAGAAATACCTCACAAGGAGAATCCATGGCCTCCAACACCTGTCTTATGCGGACAGGCTGAAATCACTATCACTCTACTGTGTATTGTACAGACTGCTCACAGATGATCTGTATCTCACCTACAAGGCAATCTCGGACCATACCCTACTAGAGATGCTTCATATCCATAAGTCTATCTCCTCTCGCATTACCTGCTCGAAAGGCCTGAATCTAATATGCAACATCAACAAAACCTGCTGAAGAGACAGGTTTGTCTCCCCGAGGCTGCCCCATTTTTGGAATAGACTTCCCTTACATGTCAGAGTACCACGCTGTCCGTCTTCAAGTGCACCCTTGATGAGTGGATGTGTGTGTGCGTCCAGCACACCCCCGCTTTTTATATATATATATATATATATATATATATATATATATATATATATATATATATATATTCTAACTCTCGAGATCTCACTACAGTGTGGAAACCGGTATATTCCCTTATACCCACTGTAGCGTGATACGGCACTGCATTGTTTCTTTTGTTAATATTACCAGTCCATTGAACCGGTAGTCGCGAAAGTGCACCTTCGCATAATTGGGCTCGTACTTTTTCTTTTCGAAAGAATCATCTTTCGAGAAGAAAAAGTAGACCTATATATATATATATATATATATATATATATATATATATATATATATAATGTGTGTGTGTGTGTGTGTGTGTGTGCGTGTTATCTACACTTAATCTAACCCTCATTTAATTGCCAGCCAAATGACTGACTGCAAAATATCTAAACTATAACAAAATATTGACAAGATGGAAGTTATACTAGGAAAGGGTTTATGGCCTTTACACAATGTTGCGTGATCTCTGAGTAGTATAGAAAAACATTGAAAAGTATGACAGCGTTTAACCTCATTGAAAACCATGGAGAAAGTTGAATCACATTTTGTCATTGTTTTTGCAGGGCGAGCAAGTCTGCTTGTACCTCCCACACCCCCTGTTTATTATATATAGAAACTCCAAGTTCACACAGCAGTGGGGATAGGGCATAACCCTTTCTTAGTATAACTTCCATTTTTATCAGTATTTTGTGTAGATACTTTTACTGTGTCAGCATTTTGCAATGTCAGTATTGTGCAGTCAGTCTTTTGATTGTTGATTAAATGACTGACTGTTTAAGTGTAGGTAATCCCCCCCCCGAGGCTTCTACTATTCCACTACATTTTAGGGCCTACCATTACAACTGAATAATAAATATGTAGATGTAAATTAAAAAGAAAAGGAACAAGTGATTTAATAGTGTTATACTCCTCGAAAATATTTGTGCATAGTTATGTAATCCTTTTTATGACCTATTACCTTGTATTTTCTTGAATAGTACAGATGCAAAACCATTAACAGTGTGAGGTTGAGGGTAACAAACACTCTGTACAAACATTTGCACTCAATCATATATTCCTTTTTATTATTATTATTTATAGTAAATTACATGTGTCTAAATTTATAATGCTTTGTCAGCAGAAAGTTTACTTTAGTTTTTCTTATTTGAACTTTCTCCACAGGCTGTGTTCTTTTACAAATGTGATATCCAGGCAGAATCTTCCTTCTGTCTGGATTTGCATGTTGTCCCTGTGTTTGTGTGGGTTTCCTCCAGTTGCTCTGATCTCCCACATTCTAAGGATATGCAGTAGGTGGATTGGAGACACTAATTTGTCATAGGTGTGAATGTGCTTGTGGGTGTGTAGTGTGAAAGAATTACCGAAGCAGGGCTAGCCCGCTTGTAAACCTTGGCTCTAGATGATTGTCACTTTTGAAGTGACACCCTGACCCCATGTGCAAAAATGGGAAACGTGGGTGTGGATGGATGGATGGCTCCAGACAGAATCTTAGCAAATGGAAAAGCAAAAAGGAGAATTAAATGTGAATTACTGACCATCTGTATCTTGTTGAACCCAAACTTGACTTCCTCAGTCTTCTTGCACCCTTCATTTCAAAAGCAAATTACATGTAGGACAGCAACAAGTTAATGTAGTTTTTGCCCTGCATGTAATGTCCACTTTGTCCCATATAAATAAAGGATAACTTTGTGCTTCATTTGTAGATCATTTCTATGCTTTTTTAAACTTCTAAGTGCATAGTATTACATATGCATGAAATCTTGTAGGTACTTTCTTTAGGAGTCTTTCTCTGTAGGTGTGACATCTTACTTTTTCCGTTATTTGTCACAAGAGAACATGTTACAAGGTATTAGAAACACTATCTTGTTTACTCCTAAAACCAAAAATAAAATCTTTGCTGGGTCAAAAAGCTTATAAATTTGTACTCAGTGGAGGGAACATTTTCCTGGAACACCAGCAAGGTGGCTTGGTTACTTTTTCCTCCAACCATTTGAGAGAGCAGCTCAGGCTGGAATGACAGAAAACTTGAGATTATTGGTTGTCAGTGAGTAAATGGGGAGGAGTTCCTGCTCCTGACAGACTCCTTATGGGCTGTTCAACCTTTATGGCAAATTTGGCAAAGCCTGGTAGATGCATTAATATTATCCAAAGTGATTTTGTTTTTTAAGGCTACTTCATTGTCAGAGTACTGTATTGCATCATAAGTCAAAGACACATGGAGTGCAGAGTTTTGAATAAATTCTGTGAATTCTGTGCAAGGAGTGGATTTATCAGTCAAGCGTAGCAGCTGAAGTTACAGAATGATTTCTGTGAAAATCTTTTCCTACAGTTCATAGGTAAGTACTAGGTTAGCTACCCTTGTGGGACACTTTAATTTGAACAAGAAAAGGGAAATTGGGTAGGCGTAATCTGTTATTAGGTATAATGATTTTAAATGATCAAAACTAATGGATGAGGTGGAGAAGTTGAATAGTAATATTAAAAAGGACCTTTTATTTGATCAGTGGTTAGGGCTCTACACTAAGCAGTTTGAATATCGTTCATAAGAAAAGTACCAAGGCATTTAATAGGAAGTGTGGTAAATTTAAGACAGACCTCAAGCAATATGCCAATGAGCAAGCTTACCCTGCAGGGGGAAAATATCAAACGGATCATGTCGAAGGTGGAATTAATAAACAAAGAGTTTTTCAAGGGGGTTTTACACACAAGCATTTTTTTTTCAGAATTGGGCACAACCAAAAGTGAAAAAGGGAAATTACAGACCCTACGACTCTGGTCACGGGGGGAAAATGGACATACAACCACACCCAGCTTTCATCTTGGGAAACTCTGGATCCCCGGTAGTTGAATCCAATGGTATTGTCCATTCTTTAAATGGATTCCATATTTTTAACTACACTAATGAAGTTATTACTACACAACATTTTTCCCTTGTGCCTACTAGGCAAGTTGATGTGGTTGATAGTTTAACTGAAATAAAATTGTACTTTAGGAAGCTTAACGTGGCTCTTTACTTTAAAGACAGTGTTACAAAGAATATTTCTGGTTCTGGTAACCCCCAAAGTATTAAGAAAAGAAGTACTTTTAAGCCGTCATTACATCCCACTTTATCAGGTTTTGAGAATGTGGTCACAGATGAAATGTATATACAGAGAGTACTATTTGATAAATTATGGAGTGACCAATTGATTCGAATTATGAAACTGGATAAAGGAGGGGGGGTAGATATGTTTGATGCCCATAATTATTCTAAAATTATGCTTGATTTGTTACACAATACTGAGAAATATTCTACAGTTTCTAAAAATGAAGTCAATATTCGCTATCAAAGGACTGATTCCTACATTGAGGATTTTTTATTGGATCAAAGAATTTCAACTGAAGTGTGTAGAGCATTGGAAGCTAGTAACCCCTTAGTGGCCAACATTTTTGGAATACCTAAACTTCATAAAAGTGTGGTTACACCACCTTTTAGACCTATTGCTGCCAGACGTGGTACGAAAACTTTTCCCATTGGTCTTATTGTTGATAGATGGCTTAAACATTTTTATAGTAAAGTTACCCATTTGGCTATTGATTCATAGGATTTTTTAGGAAGATTGGAACATACCCTTTGGTGTAGTAATTTAACCTTCTTGACTGTAGATGTTATTGATTTATTTACCTCTATTCCTAAAGAAGGTGGTTTAGAGTTTTTTAAATAGTTTGATAAGATGTGTTGCTTTCTGTAATGATAAAGTTCAACTGGTTTGTGAATTTATAACTTTAGTATTGGAAAAAAACTTATATGCTTTGAAGGTGAATATTTCAAGCAAATAAAGAGAGTTGCCATGGGTGCCTCCTGTGCACCAGTTTTTGCTAATTTGGTACTACTTGAGTGGGAGCACCAATTTGTTTTTGTTAACACCTATTATCAATACATAGTTATATGTGAGGTACCTGGACGATATCTTTGTGCTTTGGGAAGGACCTCAAGATGAGATTAGTAAATCTGTCAACTATTTGAACAATTCTTCTGCTTTTCTTAAATTAACTTATAATTGCAGTGTAGAAGTTAATTATTTAGATACTACAATTTACAATACAAGTTGGGGTTTTAGGTCTTGCTTATTTAGGAAACCCACTTTCAACAGTGGCTATTTGGACTTTTCAAGTTGTCATTCTTAAAGCCAAAAAATTACTATTGTGAAAGGTCAGTTAAGACGAGCAGTGAGGATGACTTCTCATATTGATGATGGGGGAAAGGAACTTAGATTTGTGGCAGATGTGTTTATTGCCCGGGGGTATCCAGCGCACATAGTGGAAAACCTTAAAAGTTATGTTCAGTCCAAGTGGGGATAATATTTTTAAACCCCTGTTGGGATGGAAATTTGTTAAAGCTAATACAAATGAAAAGCCAACTAATTTTGAGAGGACAGTTATTATTGAATGTGGACCGGTAGCAAAAGAGGTTAAGAAAATGATTGATAGGAATTAGAACATTAGAAGGGATAAGTCAGCAACCCAATTGATTCTAGGTTCCAATCCATCCTTTGTGCGTAAATCAGCACACAACTTGAAGGAAAGCATTGAGTTTCAGTCACATTTTGTAGTTATTAAAGTAGGTAGAAAGGGTACCGTCAAGTGCAGAGCATGTAGCCAATGTTCTTTTATTTTAGAAGTAGACAGTTGGAACATAAATTATGTGATGAGTTCTAAAGTAATTTTTCAAAAGGGTAATTGTTCATCTAAAACAGTAGGCTATCTGGCTAAGTGTTCTGAATGTCCAGCGTTTTACGTGGGCAAAACGGACAGACCCTTAAGGAAAAGGATATACGAGCACTTACAGAACATAAAGAAAAGGAATTTAAACAATGCTTTTATATAAACATGCAAGTGCTAGTTCAAGTTGTTCCGGTTTTAAATTTGGTATTTTGGACCAGGTGCATATTAACTCTAGAGGAGGAGACTTTAAAACCCTCTTGAAGGAAAAAGAAGTTAAATGGCAATTAAAACTTTTGACTTTTAAATCCCCGGGCATAAATGACTTTTTCCTTGCAACCGGTTTTAAATCAGAAGGCTAAATATACCCATTAATTTGTATAAAATTATGTGTTTTGTTTTAACAAAAATTGTTATAGGATGAGGTTATTTTTTAGTGGATTGAGCCTAATTGATTTTAAGTTTATTTAATTAATTGGCATGTTATAGCTGTGATAGTGGTAGGTGTTCTGAGGAAGTCCTGCTGTGTGATAGGAAAAAAGTACTTAAAATGGTTTTGTTTTTAAGGCAAGAAAAAATCATTTTGTTTTTATGGTTTATATTTTTAATAAACCCAGCCTTTTAAGAAGAGTGGTAAGAAGTCTGGTTTGTTGACCGCAGCTAAACTCCAGTGTTTTATTTGGCTCAAATTAACCTAGCCCATTTGGTGTTGGATTGGCCTTATCCATGCCATGGTTGATAATTATGTATTACATTTAATGAGAATAATTGGGGTCATACTCTAGATAATTTGAGGGAACCCATGCATGCAGTAAAGCATTTAGAAGCTGCCTCTGTCTGTTAATAGTACGGGGGCAGTCCTGCAGTAAATTTTCTGTTTACCATCCATACATCCAAGTTGCGCTTGAATACACAGGGATGAACTTTGTTTTATAGATTCATAGGTAGGTACTAGGCTATCAGCCCTGGAGGCTATACAAGCCCAGCCAAAAAGGTACCCTGGCTTTTGCCACCCAAGAAAATTATTTTCCTGTGCCACTGTCGAGCAGAGCCATAGAGGTAATCCCTGGGGTGAATTTCCTATTTCCCATCCAATCATCAAGATTTTTCTTGAAGAGTGCTAATGAGGAGCTTTGTTTGATGTAGATAGGTAGTTTATTCCAGAGTATAGGAAGTCTCTGGGACAGGAATCTATCCCTCCGGCATGTTCTGTTTATTGTGGTGACAAGGTTTAGGTCCCTAGAGTGTGTATCTCTGAGGGATTGGGATTTCTTTAAGTGGAGCATGTCCAACAGCTCTGGGTTTGACATAGCTTTGTATGTTAGGCAGAGATCACCTCTGAGTAGGCTATATGCGATGGAGTAAAGCTGGAGTTTTTTGAGATGGTCTGCATAGGGCATCTGTTTGTGGCTGGTAATCCTCTTTGTGAGGTATTTCTGTGGCCTTTCCAGTTGTTGTAGATGTCTTGTGAGGTACATAACAAAAGGGGTGTTGTACTCTATAATGGGTCTAATGAGTGATGAGTAGAGGGGAACAATGACCTCTTTTTTTCTGGATGAGAAACCTTTTGTGATGAGGTGTGCCACGTAGAAGGATTTCCTGACTACTGTGGTGATGTGATTATCAATGGAGAGACTACTGTCCACCTGTGTCCCAAGGTCTCTTATCACACTTTCGGTGTTAAGTACACTACCGCCTATGTTGCAGTTCATGGGTACAAAGTTTTTACCAAAGGTGATGACAATGCACTTTTTGGCATTGAGCTTGAGGCCATGGCTTTGACACCAGGCATCTGTCTCAGTGAGGCCCTTTTGTAGGATGTCCACATCGTTAGGAGTTTCGATTATGGGTCCTAGTTTGCAGTCATCTGCGAACTTCATTAGCCAAAGACCTTATGTGTTAGCCTGTACTTCATATGTGGATAGGGAATCTGTTCCAGAGCAGTGGCATCCACTGCGAGGTGTACCTTTCCCTCCAAGCCATTTTGCTGATGTTGCAGAAGAGGTTTAGATCCATAGACTGAGCATTTCTTATGCCGTTTACTAGCTACTGTGTAGTATATCTAGCAGTACTGTTAGAAGATGCCTTGTATGCCATACACAGGTCACCACTTGGCAGTCTGTAAGATACTGAGTATAGTGACAGAGCCTTGAGTTGGTCCACGTAGGACATGTTATTTAGACCTTGTATCCTTTTACTAAGGTATTTCTGTGGGTGTTCTAGTTGTTGCATATGTCTGGACATTTATGCCAAAGGGAGCATTATATTCAATGACTGGCTTAATGAGGATTGAGTAAAGGGTGACAATGACTACCCTAGATCTAGATATATAACCCCTTTGTTTATAAGCTGTGTCTTATAGAAGAACTTTCTTATAACAATAGGCACATGTTGGTCAAAAGTTAGGTCACTGTCTATGTAAGTGCCCTAATCCCGATTGACTGGGTCAAGTCATAGGGATATATTGTCATTGTGATAGTTCCATGGGGTAGGTGACTTTGCAAGGGATACAGTAAATCATTTTTGGGCATTTAGTTCCAGTACATGATTTTTAGTACCTATTATTTGGTACAAACCTTTCTGCAGGATGGCTAAGTCAATTGGGAATTCAGTGACTGGCTCCTAGCTTGTGGTCATCTGCAAACTTAGAGCCTTTTGGCATTAGCTTTTACTTTAGAAAAGTGGATGCTAAATAGATAATCCAGTATGGGACCCTGGGGGACTGCACTGGTGACTGGTCTCTTTGTGGAGGTAACTTCCTGTCTTCATTTTCCATGTCCTATATTTGAAGTAGTGGGGACATAGGGGTTTATTCCCAGTTTGTTTAGCTTTTATACTATGCTTGAGTTAGGTAATTATGTTGAAAGCTTTGGCTAGGTTGAGAAGTGCAATGTGTGCAATTTTCCCTTCACTGGTTGTTTTGATGACTTTTCAAATACATCCACCAGTTTTTCTATGACTTTGCATATGAGACTGGTAAGACATAGGGGTCTGTAATTGCCTGAGTCTGTGGAAGGTCCTCTCGTATGCAAGGGAATAACTGCAGCTGTTCTTTCACTTGGTACAATACCTGTATGGACACTGAGATTGAATAGTGTGATTGAGTGTGGCTAAATCATGCTTTACGCTATGTAAAATGCATCCAGGGATATTATTAGGACCCATCCATGCAGTATTTTTGCTTTTTTTTTTTTTTTTAGCAGTTTTAGGACTTGGTCTTGCGTGATAGCTGGAGACGAGCCCATTTCAGGTATATATTGAGGGGCAGACAGAAAGGAGAGAGGGGTAAAGGTATAGCTAAATTTATCAGCCTGTAGGCTCACTGTATCTTCACCCTCAGTATCAGTAACATCCTTCAAAATCAGCTTAGTGCATTGCTGTGCTGTGCTTCTGAGATTACGAACATGAGTAAATATTCCTTGTGATTGTCTTTGGCATAACTATGCAAATCCAGTCAAAAATATTTTATGTCTTGCATACAACTATTTCATACCTAATTAAAATAAACAGAAAGGCACTTTGTCAAAGTGAATTATAAGCAGGCAAGAGCCATCCTTTGAAAGCTAACACCAGGTGCAGTCTGAGTTCACACCACTAGTATAGTATACTGATTTGTTGGGAGTTTTATTTTTTTCCTTGTCCAAATGCTCTGTCTCTTCACTGTCATTTGAGGTTGCAATGCACTTTTGGTTGTGTATCTCAGAGGACATATCTTGACTTGATTTTTACATTCTCATTCATGAGAAGAGCAACTCATTACAAGTTATGCTGCCAAAGGTGATGATATATTTTTAGTTTATGTTCACTTTACATTGCCTCACATCTGAAATGTACAGCTAGAACATACAGTCTCTGTAATAAAAGAAAAAGGCTTCTCAATTAAGTATTAAACTTCAGCGTACATTGCAGCCCCACTCTCATTTCAGATACGTCATCCTGCCGTATATAATACAGAAAATTGATTCTGATGTCATTGTCTCCTCCCACTCTTCTGAAATGGTTTTCCTGGTCTGTTTTCTTGCCTTCCTGTTGTAGGTGTCCTTACACTTTGCAAACAGTTTACTCCACTGGGTGTTATCTTTGCATATCTGCCTGGTTCTGCCCTTGTTTCCAGCCCTTACTCCTCACCTTGCTCTTCCTTTTGATTTTGTTGATGTTTTACTAAACTAAAGTACAGCTTAGGCAGTAGGTCTGTATACTGGTCATACACTAACCCTTCAGCCCTTGAACACCGGCTGCAAGACCACCCACGCTTGTTCCTACATCCAGTCTAGTTCCATAATTCACTTTTTCTAATCCACCTGTTTTGTAACCTTTGGAAACCATTCTTTCACTTCACTCTGTAGTATCCCTGTATATCACTCATTCCATCCCATTTCTTTCCCATAAACATTGCAGTAAGCGTAGTATTTCCTGCCAGATTGGGTACATTTGTGCAAAAACGCGACTGTAAAAATTCAGATCATCATGCTGTATGAATGCTTCTCTTGAAAGATGCTGCTATTTTCAGTCTTGATGAGCTCCTTCTATACAGAATCTGGGGCATTACAAGGAACAGTCCCAATGTGAATATACACAGCTTCATCTTCTGATAGTATTTTGAACTTCTTTGCATTTGACTGTAAGCACTGCTGTCACTGTACCGAATTTTTTTTGTTCAATATCTCAGTCGGTCTTTTGCATATGGTTAACGACCTTGTTATCTGCTTCTGAAGCATTTCCAGCTTTTGAAAGAATGCAGCGTGTTTAAATACATTGACTATCTGATTCCTCCCCTGCAGTTTAAGTCCAGCAACAATCCAGTAATATGAATAAAAAATGCCATCATTTAGATAAGTCATCTGGGAAGATAGCACTTTTTCCTTTGTTGACGATGAGGAATTTTATACTTCATGAAATGAACCAGATCTGGTCACTATGACTGCCCTGCATATCCACAATTTGACTAAAGTAACTCATACCTTCATGGTCTACCCTTCCTTACTCAAGTAGGATTTTGAAACATCTATAAGCCAGGCTTCTCAGAACTACATAGTTGTCATTTTCAGGTATTGTTTCTATGACCCCATTCAACTCAAAGGTTTTCGCACATGTTAATTTTTATGAATTCTTGAGGCACTGACCCGATCCTTAAATTCATAAATCCATTTCTATCACCGAGGGTATGCCATTAATTGTGATACTATAAAGTACTTTTTCTTGAACACCCTTGTCGGTTTCCCAGAAATGTCTTATCTGATTTTATTGACCTTTACTTTATAAACACCGTGCGGCTCTTCTACTACAAAAACAAAGATCTGGTAAGTCCTTAGATAAGTAAGGCTTCAATAACTGTCTCACAAACGTCACTGAGAACCACAAAATGACAAGACATGTTTCAGGACTTTTGCTTGCAGTCCTTATTTTTGATGTCTGGTGAGAGGTCCTCCACTTGTTTTGCAGTAGTGTAATGTGAGACACTCAACTTTCATAAACTGACTTGCCTCCTTTTAATCTCTCACATTTACACATCTATATAAGTGTTTCAGGACCATCTTTTACAAAATCCCCATAAAAATGCCCTTGTTCTATTTGTTTTGCCTTCCATTATCAAATAGCTGAGCCTGAGTGCTAATTCAAAATTTTGGCTTGTTGTTTAATGTCAGTCCACAATTGTCCTGCAAGACTAGCAAATTTAGTTGTAAATGTGAATTTGTGGTGCTTTATGTTGTACTCCCTGTGTAAGGCAATAACAAAATCTACCGGAACTGACAGCTGCATTTAATGCTGAAATATTCCTCAGGCCACAAACTTTTGAAAAAAAAAGACTTTAGTTTTAATGTTTCATTCCTTTCTTACATTCATAGACATTACTGTGATAAGAATCTGTAAAACACTGCTGGAAAAGAGACTAATATAATAAACTTGATAGTATTCCTGAGAAGTATGAAAACTCTTGCAAGCATGGAAACCAACCAGTCCAAGTATAGGTTGCATGACTAACATTACTTTGAGCAACAATTATTAGCTCAGTGAATGTATACTACATTTGAACTGTTTTAATGAGGGCAGTAAATCTGCTGTAAGGTAGGGTGACCTAGTGGATAAATCATCGGCATTACAGCTCCCGAGTTCAGTCTTGACCACCAAATTAGTTTTATTTGGCAGGATAACCGTGTTTGCAGCCATGAGGAATTCTCTATGTGGTCTGGTAGTTTTATAACTAATGCATCCACCTCACTGTTGGAGGGTTTAGCCCAGAAGTTTTACTATGGCAGTCATGTTGACAGTTCAGAAGTAGATGCAAAGACTTAGTGTGATCAGATGGTCTGTATAACCTCAACTAGACAGTTTCAGAGTTCTCTCCAAAACTCTGCCATCACCATTACTCCAGCACTTGCTTATATGTGGATAAGTGAGTATAGAGCACAGCTCACTGTTCCTGGGATAAAAGGTACACCAGTTATCCCCAACACACACATGCACGCACATGGACCTGAAAAAAAGGCGAATATAGACCACAAAATTGTCAGATTGTCAGCAGGCATTGTACGTCTTTTTGCACTGCACAGGAGTTTCAGAAAAATGTGCTGTATGTGGTCCAATGAATAATCATTTTAGAAGTCACTTATGTGCTGAAGGAATTCAGATTTCTGCAGCTGTGGAAGACAGACACTTGAACAAAACTGTGACCTTTGTGTTTTGACAGACTAAGTGGAGGGCTAGGTAGAAGGGGTCCAAGGGATGCAGTGCAGCCCTGGAACTGCATGCTGGACAAACATATTTTTCAAATTCTGTTTAAGTAGTGTTTCCTGTTGTAAAAATATGCTCATTCCAATGTGTTCAGAAAATGGCAAAAACAAGAGAGGGTTAATGAATAAAAGGTTACTGATGCATTTTGCAAAGGTTCTGAAGCTAAGCAATAATTATAAGTATTTCCACTATAAGTGATTTGACAAAAGAACCTGAAAAAGTTTAAAAAGTTAACTTCTGGGAGCATAGAATGCAGTTTGGGAAGTATAAATCTAGGCTGAAAAACAAAATCACGTCACTGTGGCTTCTTCCCCTTAAGGACAGTTTGGGGAAAGAGTATTTTTTATTTTTTTATTTCTTTAATTTTAGATTTGTTTGGGATTCACCCTGACTCAGAAGGCCATATTATAGGCTCAACCTGGGAGTATTACAAATAAAAACAAACCATTTAGTGGAAAAATACATAAGGCAAAAAAAAAATTCCTAGGGTAATAATTGCATGCTGTAAATGCAAAGAAGAAGAAAAAATCCAAAAGGTCTTCAAAAGGAGCTTGCAGAGTTTACAATAGAATATGAATATTTAATTTACGATTGCCCCCTAACCCTTTAAGAGAAAGTTTAAGTTGTTTGACTTAAAATAAGTTAAATGAAAAACTAGGAAGGCGTTGGTGGAACGTAGAACAGGGTAGTTAAAAGGAAGAAGTAAGGGAGGAAATACGGGAAGGTTGTGAATATATAGGTCAAAGGGGGCATAAAGAGAATGAAGTTAAGGAGATTCGAGGGATGGACTATATGTTATGGCTTGCAAAGAATATTCATATGAATGTTTGGCTTGCGTTAATAAGCTGCAGATTTTGTTTTCTTTAAGACATTTATGTAATTGAGTGTTTTTACATACTTGTACTGTGCAGCTTCTAACAGATGTTTTTTGAAATGTTTTGTGAAGTCAGGGGTAATGAGTTTTGTATTTTATCTCAATAAACTATTAGTCTTTAGGGCCTGTAACTTTAATTCCTGTATTGCCTGCTTGTTTGTGTAAGGGTTAGTCGTGGAGGACAGTATATAGTTCAGGTCCAAGACTGTATATTTTTATGTTGAGAATCTGCAGGTTATGTATGAAACAGTAGTTTAAGTACTTTAAACAAAAGAGAGCCTAGTAGAAATTCAAACCTTTGCTGGACAGGGATCTAGTTAGCTTAATTTTGGACTAAGCAATGTTGTTCTGTCCTTGGTCTGATGGTGATAAGTCAGTGTTCTGTTGGTGGGTGTTGTAGTGTTATTTATTTTTTTTTTTGTTGGAGGCTGATGAAACAATTGCAAGTCTGTATTCTAGCTGGTCTTTTAAGATTCCCTTACCTACATGTGTCTTTACTTTCAGAGAGTAAAATATGTGACACTTTTCATGACCTTTATGATAGCTCTAGAATGTTAAACTTTAGTCTAACTATAGATCCCAGGTATTTGAATGATATAGTAACTTCTAGTGGGTTTTGGTGGTGATATAGGATGGCCCATTCTGAGGGTACACCGTAGTTTTTCTGGGTTCTGAAGATCATGGATTTTGTGTGTGTTGGGTTTAGTGTTAATTTCTCGGTGCATCACCAGTTGGTAACAGTAAGGAGATCTTGTTTTAGCTGGGCGTAACATTGTGTAATGGGATGGATCTATACATAACCATGTCATATGTGTAAAGTATGTTAGTAAGAGATTGTCTGTTGGACTTCTGTTAATATGGAGTGAAAAAATTAATGTGGAAGAGTACATATTCTTGGGGAACTCCCTTAAGCGTAGTTGTTAAGGACACTGTACAAGTGTCTACTTTCACAATGAATGTACGATTGCTAAGGAAGTTGTGGAATTACTGGAAAACTTTGCTCCGTGGAACTAGAAGTGCCATGTGGAGGGGTTAATGGTTAACAAGGTCAAAGGCTTTGATGATGCCACTAAACATTGCTCTTATGAGCTGACCTCTCTCCGTAGCCATTGAGATGTTATCTGTTAACATGTGCGAGGGGTTGTCACTGTACTGTGGTCAGTCCCATAGCTGCTTTTAGGCACCAGCAAACCCTGTGGCTGCTGGGGCTCCTTGGTCCTGGCGGGCCCTCCGAACAGCAAGTTGTCTTATTTTAATACTTCATGTTATCAAACGTGTATATTTAATAAACCAGTTTGATAATAATTCTTGCAATGAAGAATCCTAAAGATTAGCATCACTTCTTTAAAGTGCAGAAAGATCTGTGGTTGTAGTAAAATTGTTTGGTCACGTAGCAGGGTTCATAATTTCATTAAAACTTTTTAATATTAATATAGTGTTTTGATTAGTTAAATCCTGCTGGTGAGTATTCTGTCCCCTAAAACTAACATAGCTGTAGGGGTTCCTAAATCATCCTTGACTGTGTGTAGGATATGCAAACACTGCTGCTACTGGTTGTGGGAAATTGGAGAACAAAAGCTTACTGTATTCTAAGATTGTACAGGGTTGTGATGTTACTCTGATAGGAAAAGCCAGTAATCATCGAATAAGTGTAAGCTATGTAAGCGTAAGAGATGGTTGCTGTCAACTTCCTAATGTCAGTGCTTACCTGGGGATTTTAACAAGACCAGACTCTCCCAATCATCAAAGATGGTTTTATCTTTCAGGGAGTTTTATAAATAGTGACAGGACACCAGATATTGTAACTCTTAACTTTTCTCAAGAATTCTGGTCAAAAATAATGGCAGAATAACTGATCAAAACTGGGAACATTTTTTAAATACTAATCTAATTCACTTACAAAACATGCTATTCTAATAACTTTTTATCAGTATGCATTTTTTGGACAGTAAGAAATTTGAAGCATTAATTAATGTCTGGTATTATTGCTCATCTATAATTCTGAATAATCTACCAGCAATTAAAATATTTTACATGGGACAGTGCAAAAATGTGATGCAAAATCTGGGACATTCTGTGAATTTAGGGACAGTGACAGCTGTGCATTTCTCTTAAAGGAGGTGAAAAAAAGAGACTTGCCCCCTTGCTGTGTTTGATCATTGTTAAATAACTTTTTACTGATGTGCTGTTATGCCTGTAGTGGTGTCATACATTGTACTTTGCTGAAGTCTGTGTAAAATTTAGTACTGCTACGGTTTATTTATTTACATTTGTTGACCGGGAGTGTCCGACTGGACGTAGGTCCATTTTCAGCGGAGGCCCAGGGAGAAAAGCTCCACAGTTAAAATAAACAGACAGTAGTTACATTGGATTACATAGCGATTAACAATTTAACATAGCAATTACTTACAACATATTTACAGATGAAGAACATAGTACATCAGTAGACAACTAGAATCTTTATCTGTGAAGTACATAACAGACATTAACAAATGTTACAATAAGAAGTTCCTGCTTTATAATAAGTACTAGGCTTATGAGCATCTGAGCTTGCTATAATCAAGGTAGTTAGTGGAGTGGAAAGAAAGGTAGTGGTTGGATAGGGAGGGTGATATGGAGTGGTAGTTGAAAGGGCATAGCCAGCATATTTTTAGGTTCGCTTTTAGTAAAGTTTTGAAGTGGGTGCATGATAGTATGGAGGTAATTGTGGGTGGGAGGGAGTTCCATAATTTGGCTATGGGGCAAGAGAATAGTGCTTCACCAGCAGAGTTATTGGCTTTAGTGATCTGCAAGTGATTTTTGTTGGTGGATCTTAGTGGTCTGGTGGTGTGATAGAGTTAGAGTAGATTCTGGAAGGATGGGACATTTAGTGGCTGGTTTACTAGTTTGTGGGCAAGTGAGAGTTGATAACACTGAAGGAGATGAGGGAGTTCAAGCCAGCCCAGTTCTGCAAGTGAGAGACAGTGGTGACTACTGTAGAATGCCCCTGTGACGAATTTGGCGATTTTGTTGTAGCAGGTCTCTAGCTTGTTTAGATCGCATTGCCTTAGGTTGGTATATGTTGGAGAGGCATAAAATAGGGTGGAGATAAGGTGGGAATTTACTATTAAAATCTTTGCTGCTTTGGTGAGAAGTTGCTTATTTCTGTATAACGCTCCTAGTTTTTTTGTGGACTTTTTTATGGTCATGGATATGTGAATGTCAAATTTTAGTTTATTGTCTATTTCCACTCCTAGCAATTTGCTGTGTTCAGTTGGGTATATAGTGGTGTTGTATTTTGCTGTGATGTTAAAGTGAGAGTTGTTTTGAGTATGTTTGGTTGGTTGCAAGATGAGTAGTTTAGTTTTGTTTGGGTTAAGTATTAATTGGGCATCGGATAACCAAGTTTCAACAGAGGAAAAGGCTTCCTGTGTGACTTTTTGCAGTTTGGGTAGGGACTGGGCTGAGCAGATGATGGTTGAGTCATCTGCGTATTGTATGAGTGTGCCATGTTTGGTGGCAGAGGCTAGATTATTGGTGTAAACAGAGAAGAGTAGGGGTCCAAGGATGGATCCTTGGGGAACCCCTATGGAGACAGGTAGTTGGGGAGATATGTCATTCTGCCATACAATGGATTATTGGCGGTCAGACAGGTAACTTTGAAACCAGTTGGTGACTGATTGTGAGAAGGATAGGTTATTGAGGACAGAGATAAGTTGTTTGTGTGGGACCATGTCAAATGCTTTAGATAGGTCTAGGAAAGTAGCAGAGGAGAGATAGCCATTGTTTTTATGCTGAAGGATAGTGTTAGTAAAGGAGAGTAAGGCAGTGGTGGTGCTATCATTTGGTCGGAAACCATGCTGAGTATTGGAAAGGAGGTTGTTAGTAAGGAGGTAGTCTGAGACCTGAGAGTGTATGCATCTCTCTAGTATTTTGGAGAGTGGAGAGAGAATAGCTATGGGGCGGTAATTGGTTAGTTCTGTGGAGGGGAGTTATATGTGATGCTTTCCACAGTGTGGGAACGTAACTTTCTGACAGAGATTGGTTAATCAAGATGGATACTGGGTAGGCCAGAGCATCAGCTGCGATTTGTAGGTATTCACTTGGGAGGTTGTCTGCTGCTAATTTGGTGGGTTTAAGTTTAGTTATATGTTGGAGGTAGGTACAGGAGAAAAAGAGAAGGCAGTGGGGAGATTACTAGTTGAAGGTGTGGGTTGGAGGGGAGGGAGCTTGTGTTGTTTAGCTAGTGATAGTATGGTTTGTGTGAAGTGTGTGTTGAATGAGGTAGCAGTATTTTCTGAGGTGTGAGGGATGTTAGGAGGAGGGGTACTGACTTTACCTGGGGGGAGGATGGAGTTTATGGAGGACCAGAATTGTTTGGGGCTGTGTAGTAATAGGAATTTCTGTCTAGTTGATGGGGTTTTGGTTTTGCGCCAGTGCTCCCAGGCTTTATCCCTGTTTTTCATTTCTGACTTAGTGGTTTTCTGTAGCCATGGGGAGGGTTGTGCTTTGGTTCTGGAAAGTCTTATAGGGGCATGGTAATTAAGGACGCTCAGGACAGTGGTATTAAAAAATTCAACTGCGTCATCAAGACTGAGGTACTTTAGAGGATGCTAGTTACATTCTTTGAGGGACGAGATGAATGTGAGTTGGTTAAAGTTTAGTTTTTTACGTATTTGACTGTAGATGACAGGTTTAACTTGGTATAGGTATTTTTTGGGTAGGAATGTTGGGGAGTGATCCTTGGAGGCTATCTGATAAGCAGCCTGTTATGTATGACTGGGGGCTCTTACTGACTAGTATCCAGTCCAGGGTAGTGTGCTTGCTGGAGTTTTTATTTATCCTGGTTGGTGACTGGACTAATTGGGTGAAGCCATGAAGGTTTACATGATGGGTTGGATGGTTGTCAGAATAGTATTGCCAGTCAATATTGAAATCACCTAAAATGATAGTTTCTTGGGGGAGATGGTGGGTAGACCAGCTGAGGAGGTTTTCTAGTGGAGGGATGTTTTGGCCAGGTGGGAAGTAGCATCCAATTATGTTGATGGTTTTGTTTTGGTTTATTTTGAGGTTGGTATATATTATTTCTTCATTGCCTATTTGTGGAGCTGATGATTTTAAGATCTGGATGTTTAGATGCTGTTTAAATATTATAGCTACACTGCCTCCTTTCTTGTTTAGCCGGTCTACTCTTAGTATGCTGTAACCTGTAGGGAGTATTTGCTCACTGGTAATGTGAGGTTTTAGCCAGGTTTCTGTTAGGATGACTATATCTGGGGAGTACAAGTCTATGGTGGCATGGAGTTCATGGACTTTGTTGGATATACTTCTAATATTTAGGCTTAGTAGAAGGAAGTCACTTGGCTTTCTATCTGTAATATGGGAGAAGTTGGCGTTTCTAGTCTGATTATGAAGATTGGGGTTGGAGATGGTAGGGCCAGGGTTGGGGTGGATGTCTCCACTTAGGGCTAGTTTTGATATGCATGAGGTTATTCTTTTTCTCAGTTTTTGAATGTATTTGTTTATAAGGGAAACGTTATGATTGTGCTCTGTGGGTAATGGGTATGGTGGGAGGGTTACTATGTTAAGTTGTAGGGATGCTTTATGTTTGAGTAATGTAGTTGGTAGAATATGTGGGGGGTGCATAGGGATGGTTCTTGAGTTGGTAGGAGGGGAGCTGAGTGAGGGTGAGACATGAGTGGTGGTGTGAGTAGTATTACAGTGGTAGTGGTTGAGTGGGTGAATGATGGAGCTTTGGTAGGATGTAAGATATGCAAGGAGAGTGCATGCTGTGAACATAGGTAAGGTATGCTTGTACATGTTAGTTGAGGTGTGATAGTAGTGGGAAGATGGAGGAGGTAGTGTTGGGTTAGCGCTGTGGTTGGCTGTTGGAAAGATGGGAGGGTTTTTTGAGTGTAATAAAGGTGGGACCACTGGGGGCAGGAGGGAATAGGAGGCAGGGTGGGGAGCGAAGCGGATAGAGACCCTGTTAGTTGCTCTTATGAGGGGGCTGGAAACAATCCATTAACAGAGTTAACTGATAAATGAACATATGATAGTGTGTGTGTGTGTGTGTGTGTGTGTGTGTGTGTGTGTGTGTGTGTGTGTGTCCGTGAGTGTAGGGGTTTGTAGTGTAAAAGTAACTATAGTTTCTTTCACTTGGTATCAGAAACATCATTGGCACTGCCATTGTACTTCTGTGTTGGTGGACATGGTTAAAGTAACAAATTAGCCATAATAATTGCCATCATACCTCTTAGCCACAAAATCTGGACAACGTCTGACATAATGGAGGTACAAAGGCCCAAAATAGCAACAGATTTTAAATATTGCTTTTATAAACTCAGAATGTTGCTAGAATATCCAGGTATGCATTAAAATGCATTTTCTGAAGGATATGAAGACTGAAACTCAAATGAATCACATTCATACTTCTCAGCCTCTTAGATCAAGAAATATGGACAAAGCCTAAACTAATGGGGGAACAAAGCCCCCAAAATAGGGACACATTTTAAATGTTGCTCTTACAAACTTAGAAAGTTGATAGAATAACAAGTTTTGCATTAGAATGAATTTTCTGAATGATATTAAATCGGAAAATCAAATGTCTGCCATTATTTTCTGACTTCATTCCTCAGTGATTTGCCAAAAAAACTACAATTTTATGAAAAATGGACCACAAATCTTGGCATTCTGCAAAAATCTGGACAGTTGTTAGCTATTACCCATTGTTTACTAATTAATTTCCTCAGATCATCCCAGTGATTTGCCAGAAAACCAAATATTTTATGAGGAACAGACCGAAATTTTGAGAGAAAATCTGGACATTTGAGAGGCATGCTTACCATCGCAAACATAGACCTTTTGCTTTGTTCTGGCTGAGTTCTTGACTGTGGCTTTTTCTTTAAGGCATCTGCATACTTTTACTGTCTCTGTATGTGCCTCTCCATGTACTGTGGTTTCTTCCAGCCCCTCAAGGAAATGTAGTAGGTAACTATAAAAAGCAGCACTTAAAACCAAGACCAGGCAGGTACGTTACTGGAAAAAAGTCTTTAATCACACAGCATGACAAAAGTTTGTTAGCACTTGTCCTCCTTGTTTTTTTTTTAAATGCAGTAGGTAAATTGGCAATCCTCATGTTTCCCTAAAAGTGAGCATGCAGTGTGTGTGCATGTGTGTGAAAAGAAATGTCACTGATTTTTAAATGTGCGTGCATGCAGTGATGCTGGTCACATGCATAACTCTTCTAGGCAGTAATAAGAAAACAATGCAAAAAATGCTAATAAGTTATCAGTGGCACAGCAGGTAGTAGTGTTGCTTCACAGCAAGAGGCTCGCTGGGTCGCCTTCTGTGTAGAGTCTGTATGGCCTCCCTTAATTCACCAAAGTTTCCTCTGGGTGCTGCAGTTTCACCCCACATTCAAAAGGCATGAAGTAGGTAAATTGAACATTATAAATTGTCTGTAGTGTGTGAGTGTGAGTGTGTGTGTGGTATTGTAGAACAGCAGTGGTAGGGCTAGCCACCCAGCAGTTTGAACATTAGTTTTAGATGATTGTCACTGCTGAAGTGACGCCTTGACTCCATGTGCAAAAATGGAAACAAGGGGTTGTGGATGGATGGATCTTCCAAAACTAAGGAATGAAATATATTACAGAACATTCAAACCTTCAGACCTTCTAGTGATCTGGTGGCCTCCTCACCCAAGACTGCATGAATGGATTTTGGCAAGGATTTAGTGGTGGCCTCTGCCTCAACTGCACATTTTAAAACTATCCCTGCTATGAAATAAGTACAGAAGATGGATGTGGCTTGTGTGGGGGGCTAGGGATGGTGTGGTCATTACTTTAACATTTTCTCAGAGTAGAACCACAAAAGTGTGCAGAGGAGGTCATTATAGCTTTGTATTGGGATTAGGGACAGCTTTGTCATTTCTATTACTTTTCCTCACATTCCTCTGTATTATGCAAAGATGACTACTATAAGTTGTGTTTGGGACTTTGTATTTATTGTCTAGGAGCAAAAAGTTGGAATACATTGTTGTGCTTGTTTATTTTTTTCATTTGTTTCACAGTTACACATCAGTCACGTATATAAGTTTGTAAAGGTAAGAAGACCTACTATGTTTATGAATTACAGCTGTCACTTGAAGTACATGTCTGTGGCCATTTTGAACCCCTGCTTTCATCCCAATCTATCACCACAAGGATGCACAGACAGTGATGCCTTTTTTTTTGGGGGGGGGTGGGGTAGGCAGTATTACCAGATAGGATGTATGTATCCTCTACAACATCTGTCTTGATAGTTTATTGTGCTCTACTATTTTGTCACATTTGAATATTAAGCCATGGGAAAAACTTGTGTCTTCCTTGAAAGAAAAAAAAAGACTGAGATGTTTTTCTTATTCGTGATTTTTGTTCATGCCACCACTAGATTAAAAGGTTTGGAAAATGTCAAAAAATGCAACTTGGAAAATGTATAACCTCACTGCCTTAATCAGGCAAATTGTGTTGAAAAGGGTGCAAGGAAAAGTAAAGTTGAACAGCAACACTGAATTTCTTTTCTTAATCATAATTTTTGTTTTAGCCAATGTTGGTTGCAAAAGTTGTTAAAAAAACCTTTAAAATGCAATTTACAGCATATAAAAAGCCATTACATTTGAAAAAAAGCTGTAAATTACAGTGAAATGTGAGAAAAGGAAGAAAAGGGTTGTGTGTGTATGGTGTGGGGAGCCTAGGATGGGAGGAGAACGGGGTACACTAGAGGATATGTGCTGGGGTGAAACAGTTATCCGTGAGAGAGACCATGGAGGCTTTTGCCTAGGGCACCATTTCACCTAAGGCCAGCCCTTGTACATAGGTTGTTGTAATGTAACATCATTCCAATTAAATACCAGTCAATGTAAGTGACCCTCTGGGAGATGAGACAATGTAGTGTGGTACACGGGCCTGTCAGAATGTATGAAAGAGCATTGTAGCACCTTATGTTTTTGTTAATTTGCTTGTTACTACTACTTTCACAAAATTCTTGCCTTTGGTAAGTACACCTAGGTGCCAACAGAAGCTACCTTCCAGCTGTATATTTTTTTCGTGTGTTTTTTACTTCTCATTACACTACATTGGATTTTCTTGCATACAGCCTAAGTTACTATCCTTTTAACACTTAGTGTTGAGAAATGCTTCATCATATTTTCCATTACATTTTTCTTATCTAAATGCTTGCATGTCTTGTGTTATCTGTGGAGAGAAATTAATTTCTTTCTCATTCTGCTGTACTGCCAGACATATTGACATTAAAAGAGTCACTGAAATTTGCAGTAATACACTCATACTTCCATCATACGTACTTACTGTCTATGCATATAATTTACTAGAAAGGATTGTTCATTCTCTTTTTATATAATTGTATATTTACTGAGTAAGTGGATGGATATTCTCAGAAACTTCTTACCCACAGCATAATTCACAAGAGCAAAAGCTGACTTTGTGTGGATTTTAAGTGTAGGCAGCCTGTCCGTGTATGTAGCTACCAGACTGTGACAAACCACATACATCCTACACTGGTTAGTGTTTGCCAAACGTTTGCATGTGACTTTGTCAAATACTTTGCTTAAATCTACCCTCACCCCCACCTCCCATCCCCTGTTGCTTTGATCATTCAAAAGTAATTTGTTTAGGTTGGTCTAACATGACAATCCTGTTGTGACTCCATCCTGCCCTAGTCTCCTGTTTTGCCACTAATTGTTGAGTCTTTGTGGTTTTGGTTAAGACGTTAGCTTAGAGACATGGTCTGTGCTGAAGAAGAATGAAGTATTTAAACCCATAGCTACAGGATGTGGTTTGTTAAGTCGTCTTGCAACTCACTTTAACCGAGTTTATGGTAGTTTTGCATTTCTTGGACATTGCTCAAGTTTTCATCTTGAAGCTATAGAGGTGTTCAAGTCTCTCATAAGAGAAAATACTGTTTGTACTTATTTTATAAATCTGACATGATTTGACCTTGCTGAAGTATTGTTTAAACTTTTGAGGTGGACTTCACAAGAAAAGATAATGCATTATTAATAGCAGAGGCGGCTCGTGCTATAGGACTGCAGCCCTCCCACCTGTAAAAAGAAAAGAAAAAAAAAACGTCAAACATAAAATCAAAACAGAAAAAAAAAATTCATGAAAAAAAACCTCCACGCATGCTCACAGCACAGACTTCTGGGTTGCAGGGCAGAGATGCCTTTAACTCTTATCCAGACTGCCTGTTAGGCAGTCTGGATAAGGGAAAAAGGCATCTCTGCCCTGCAACCTAGAAGTCTGTGCGGTTGTCGTCACCTGCACACAGAGAAGACTGGACTGCATCACCCG
Source organism: Protopterus annectens (assembly GCF_019279795.1). Lineage (NCBI taxonomy): Eukaryota > Metazoa > Chordata > Ceratodontiformes > Protopteridae > Protopterus > Protopterus annectens. The sequence goes on from NC_056743.1 coordinate 276,394,792, forward strand.
CAGGCTGAAGCCTTCAGTCTATCACAGGAAACCAGCTACCAGCCAAACCGGAAACCAAAAGTAAGCTGTGTGTGGAAACCTTGGACAGAGCGGGTAAGTGTAATTTTATAATTTGCTTTTATTTTCGACCCTGCCATCCGTTATGCTGCTGATATAATTTTATAGTTTGCTGCCGATTTTCGTAGTTTGCGACCCTGCTGTGTTATGCTTCTATTTATGCTGTGTGCTCCGATTTATTGTGTGCTTATATTTAAGCTCCGGTTTATTGTGTGCCTATATTTAAGCTGTGCGCTCCGATTGTGTGTGTGTGTGTGTGTGTGTGTGTGTGTGTGTGTGTGTGTGTGTTTGTGTAAAATGCCCCAGTCACTATCTGCTGGTGTCTAGAGATGTCAGGCTTGAACCATGTAAGTGCAGGTGGCAAGGGCCTGACTTCCCTACCCACCACCATTTGTAAATAAAAACAGATTTTTGCCTCATATTTGTTCTGTTCCTCATAAAATCTGTGATTTCTGAATGTTTGTTTTTCCCTTGCAAAGTCAGTAGTGCAGTGGTGCACTGGTAGCATTGTTGCCTTACAGCTACAGGTTCTCTGGTTTGATTCTTGGCTAGGGTGCCTTCTGTGTGGAGTCTATATGTCAGGAGTGTTTCTCCCTGCTCTGCTACAAGTTGGCTTTTGTTCCAATTCAGACTTTCCCGGTTAACATGTTAAATAAAAATAACAGGCATTTGAATTTCAGACTTCATATTCTTCAGAAAGTACATGGTAACACAAAACTCTTTATTCTAGCAATTTTCTAAGTTTATAAGATTGGATATTTGAAATTTGTCCCTAATTTTTTGACTGTATTCCCCCATTATTGGCTTCGTCCAGGTTTTTTGTGCTAAAGTCGAGAGCTATGGCAAGAACTGAATTCACTGAATATGTTTGGGGGCTGTATTCCCCCATTACTGGCTTTGTCCAGGTGTCTTTTGCTAAGAGGTTGAGAGCTATGTTCACAAAACAGCTGCTTTAGCATAGTGGTATGTTTCTCTGACTGTTTTGCACAAGGTCCTGGGTTTGAGACTTGGCAGTAAAATATATAGTGGTAACACGGCATCCTATTCTAGCAACTTTCCAACATTATACAAGCAATGTTTAAAATGAGTTCCTGGTTTTTGGACTTTTGTCCCCCCGATAAATGTTGGCTTTTTCCAGATTTCTTGTGCTGCAAAGTTCAGAGATACAGCGGAGCGTCGAGTTGATTTTTCAAGGAGCTGAGAGCTGCAGGAGAACTAAAGTTTAGTGCTGCTTATGCTGAGTCTGCTTGTATTGTTAATAGCACAACAGGTAGTGTACTTTTGATGCAGAAGGCTATGGGTTCTACTCCCACATTAGGTAGATGCATTGCTGATACTGTACTGTGTTGTAAAGGGGGGTGGATGCTGCAGTCCTTTTTGGTGAAGATACCTAGTAACAATGAACCCGTTGTAATCTATTCCCTATTGCAGTATTACTAACTTATTTTATTAATGCAACATAGACAATTTCTTCCTCAAGGGCAACAGGCACTTTACTTGTAGATGAAAAAAATGAAAAAATGAAATATCAAGTTGTTTGCTAGCAGCAGCCTCTTCATTAGTTACAGATTTCTTTAATGTGGGAGTTATTTAGATGACTTTTACTACTTCAGATATTGTGCATATTTACTGATACTGGTGAACTGTTACTGGTGGACTGTAGAATTTTGAGTAGACTTTTATGATGGAAATGTTCTGAATTAGGCAGTTGGTGCATGCATTTTGTTTCACTGTTTATTGGAAAAATGTTCAAAACAATAAATTTAAAACGCTCTCTAACTGTACTGTATTGTACAAGGAATATAATTTAATATAATCAGGAAGGTGTATCAAAGAGTACGTGTACGTTTCATGTGCAAGGGGGCCTATGATTTGAAAACAGCCCACAGTTAATCTTTATCTGCCACTGGCAAAATGTATTTTCTTTGAATGTTGGTTTCAATGCTGCTTCAATGAATGAGAGTTTCAAGGGCAGAGAAGTTTTAATGCTAAGTCTATTTTCATTGTGAGACTGCATTGCTTTGTTTAGCAAATATCTATTAAGCGTTTGTGTTGTAAAATGTAAAATAAAACATTCAAATGAAATCCAAATCATTGCAGAAGGAAAGCAGTATGAACATTACAGTGTTTATGGTAAATGGGGCGAAATAACCAAGGAATGGGACATTGGAATGGCTGCAGTGGGGTGGCTCCATTCGACCATGATTTTGTGAGGGGAAAGGGCAGCAAACTCAGACAGGCCTGGCTGAACTATACCTCTCAACTGTCCAGATTTTTGCAGAATGAATAGATTTTTGCTTCTTATTTTTGGTTTGTTCCTCATGAAATTTGTGGTTTTCTTGCAAATCATTTAGGAATGAAGTCACTAAATAATGACAGACATTAAGTTTCAGATGTCATGACCTTCAGAAAAATGCATGCTAAAGCAAGACCTGTTATTCTATCAACTGTCTTAAGTTTATACAAGAGCAATTTTTAGTGCTGTTTGTATGTATTGTTCCCCCCAATATATTTGGCCTTGTCCAGATTTCCTGCATTAAGAGGTCAATAGGTACATGCAAATTGCTTTATAGAATTAGGAATATCCAAACTTCTCAACTGTCCCCAATTTTGGCTCAAAATCTTGCTTTCCCCCTAATAATCCCTCCGCAGAATTGCAATTTTGGAAGAAAACGTGGAGGGTTTACAATTATAAATAACTGTAATGATCAGTGTTATAGATTACTTTTATATCAGAAATGCATGCAGATTCTCTAATTTTGTCAGTTGCTCAAGTTAACAGTACTAATATTAAAAAGGTCTCCCTTCTTTGACAGGTTCCCTGCTGTATTGTGTGGCAATTTTATATTTTTGCATCACATTTTTGGTCCGTTTTTCATAAAATTGTGGTTTTCTGGCAAATTAGTGGTAAATCATTAATGACTGAAATTAGAAAAATAATGGCAGACATTTGAGTTTTAGATTTCATACCCTTCAGAAAATTCATACTAATGCAAGACCTACTACTGTTATCTTTCTAAGTTTATAAGAGCAATATTTAAAAATTGTCCTTATTTTTGGGCCTGTGTCCCACTTCTTTGTATGGCTTTGTCCAGATTTCTTGCTCTGAGGTTGAGCGGTATGAGTATCAGAGCCATCACCATCAGCCAGAGACATTTCAAATTGTGACATACTTGTTGCACCCCACTCCCCCATGTAGTGACTCTGGATGTGTCCAAGTAAGGCAAGGAGCAGTTATGCAGTGTAAGTGTGCGGAGTATTCCCCCATCCAAGGTAGACACAAGTATGGCAGTGGATTTTCATCTGTCCTTGATTTTACAGAATGCTCTAGTTTTCGGTCATGTTTTTATACTGTTGATTTATGCTTCTTCAGAAAATGCATGCTGTCGCAGTGCCCTTTTGCTCTGTGTTTAAGTAGCAATGCTTTAATGACCATCAGGTAAGCTTGTCGGAGATTGTAAGATGCAAGTAAGCATGAATAAGCATACTGTTAAAGAATTACCAACATTGAAATCCCTTTTTGTTGTTGCCAAGCAGAGAATATTTAAATAACTAGATAACGTATAAGCCTTAGGTATTGAAATGCATATGACAGTATTTGTAATAAAGGACAGGATTACAGTATTATAAGAAGCTCATTACATTTGTTGGAGACTTGCGGTCATCTTTGCAGGCTTTACATGTAAACTAAACAGAATGCCAATCTATCATGTGTGGTCCATAACCTGTGCAGTAATCCTTTAAGCAATTTATCTTGAGCTTGTTTCTTGTTTGCTGTTCATGTTTTACTTTGATCATGTCTTCCCCATGAAACAAGTAGATAGTTGTTGTCAGGCAGCAGATCTTTTTGGATAAGAAACATTTTTACAAGTGGGGGTATCACAGAGATTGCTACTTTCAGCATGTTACTTGGTAATTTTATAAAGCTGAATATAATTTATAATTGGAATTGCACTACAAGGAGAAGTGGTTTGGGTTGAGTGCTTCTTGTTTTTTTTAATACTTTATTTTGACTGGCATTCCAATAATGTATTTAAAAAGTAATTTATTTTTTCATGCCTCACAACCTTTGTGTTTCCATCTAGATATTAAGTAAGCTGTCATGTAGCCAATTCATTGAAATATTTTTTCTTCTACACTTCATTCTGTCTTGATTGGACTTTCGTAATGACGGTTTGGCACCCAGGGCAGCATATTTAAAGTTCCAGTTGTTGAGGTTTTGAGCATAGCCCCACCCCTTTCTAGTTGGCCCTACCCCATTCCCATTAGCCCCACCCATTCAGCTGTCTTCTGTAGCCCCCCCTTTAATTTGAAGTCACCAGCCACCACTGATTAATATCACTGTCCATATTAGTAATGTTTTGCATGATAACTCTGTAGACAAATCTGCAGGATATTTCCTTGGCAAGACTTTTTTCTGTGTATTTAAATCCATGCAAGATATTTCCCATGTAAAACAAAAAATCGACTAGAATGCTTCATGGAGAACTTTATATCAAATTAGCAAGCTTCTGCCCTAACTTTGACATGCCACACAATTCAGAAAAAGTCTCACTGCACATGTTAATTGTCCACCCTGGGCTGATGAATTAGCACAATGATCAGAAAGAGTGATTTGGAGGCAGGTCTTGCTACAATGAGAAATACCTCATTATCAGATCATTGCCATGTCTCTAAATTGAACACTGCACTGTCAGAGATGATTGTGCTAGATTTCTTAGTATTGGCCCATGCATCACATTAGCAATGGCACCCCCTTGCATGCACATATTCAGACACCCACACACATCCACAAATGCACTTTAGCTCACTCTGAAATTCACACACACATATACCCACTTACATTCACCAACAAGCCTTGCACACTTGATCACACAGGCAGATACTATGCAACACACACACAACACTCTCATCTAATCTTATGACCTTGCTGAATGCACCTGCAATGCAAATGCTCCCATAAGAGGGGGTGGGTTGACATCTAGTCTTTGGCAGTATTTGCTTTTTCCTAGTAGAATAAAAAGAAAAGCGATTTGGTATGTGTGGACATTTCTGGAGGATACCACATGCCTAATTAATATTAATCAGCTCCCCACTCTTTGGCATTAGCATTCATCTTCACCCGCAAAACCACCCTCTGTGCTGAGGATCTCTTTGGGGGGAGGAACCTTAGCAGTGGAGTGGTCTGTGAATCAGGCTTAGCATAAAATAAGTATTTGCATTTTTCTTAACCTTTCTGAATCTCATGGTTGGATGTTTGTTATATAGAATTACTGCAAATGAAAAAAAAAATTCGTTTTAAACACTTTGCAAACTGTAACCATAACCATTTTAACGTAGAGTCAGAAGTACGCTGATTTGCTATCGACTTTAATATAAAGGTCTCCTCCTTATTTCCGGAGATGCAGTAAAAATGACAATTTACTAATCTTGATGAAAAGTACCTTTATTACAGATTTAGTATTCTACATTTTAGTGGCATCTTCAGTCTAGTACAGAAGTACCCTTCAGTGAATTAACATTATTTTTAAATTTAGGCTTATGTCTGGACATACTTCTTTTAGCATTCTTATAACTGCATCCGTTTGCATGCATTTAGCATGTTTAACTCACTCAAGCCTGAAACATCTTTTATGTATACTTCCAGTTTACACCCATATCACCTTTTGTTTTTCGTTTTTTTTAGTCTGGCTCCTTTAACTAAGTGACTTTGCAGCTAAGGATAGGCAGCGTTAGAGCAAGGAGTTTAGTGTAGGATGTTCTGTTGTGGAGAAATTGATCTTTGTTTACTACTTATTATTTGTATTTTCAAATTTTATGTTCATATTTTCATAACTGAAAGACCTACATGTTATTGAGGTGTATGGTGTGGAACACCAATGTGGTGGACTGGACAAATCACTGTCAGTGCTGGTTTACATCTTACTATACAGGAAATATTGATAGTGTGATAGTAATTGTGAAAATAAGTAAAATTTCCATATGTACGTAATACTTCAAAAATTGAGTGACTTACAAACTTTTGCATGACATTAAGTGAAACCTTAGATGTTGATGTAAACTGTCATTGATTTTTTGCACTACAAATTGCACATCTTGAGAGAGATCCAGTATTTGTTTTGTTAATTATACAATTAAGCATGTGTTTTACTATTTCTGTAAATATATCACTGAACAGGTGTTACGGAGAAATGCTACTATAAAGTTGGGCCTTGTTGCACGTTTCAGAATCTCTTCTGCTAAACTTCCATTTTCTTACCACCCTGTGTGTACAATAGTACTTCATATCCCTTCACAATCTAGTTGCAGGGGTTACATTCATATCTCGTTCCTCCACCATCCTCCTGCCAGAGATACAGGACTCTCCATCTTCTTCACTTCTCCAAATTAAATATTCACTTCATGTAACAGCTATTCCATTTCCTGTTCATTTTCTTAAATTTTATGTGCACTTTCTCCACACTCTTTATTTCACTTTTTTTTTATCTCTAAAACCATCAGAATGATGAAACCATATTTATACCAGACAAGACATTATTGTGGCTGCCCCTGGAATGTTATATTCCCCACCTTGAGCCGGCAGCTTTTTTTTGCAACCTGATATGTTCATTTCTCACTTTGCCCCATTGGTTCATTTTTTTATAATCAAGAAACAGCTTTGTTAAATTGCCACATATGATATAGGCAATCATACATTTATATAAATGAAAACAAACCATATTGGTATCATTTTATTTTTTTCAAATCAGCCTTCTTTTAAACCTTGTTCCTCCTCAGCATGTATTGTTCCCATAGTTCCCTTTTTTTTCCTATGTAATTTTCTCCTACCCTTTTCTAAAGGTCCTAATTCCAGTTGTTCTCCATTACCATATTCAGTACTTCTAGTAAAGTTGGTTTAGATTTTGATTTTCTAGTGATTGCTTTTTTTTGGCAGCCACCATAATTAAACTCAGCAAGGCCTTACTATGTCTAGGCATTTCCAATTCTGTATCAGAGCTTAAAAACATTTCCTTAGTTCCACAAATTTGCTCACCCAGTCTCTCTGACAGAGAAGTCTGCAGGAAATCTTTAAAGTCTGCCAACTCATTACACATCCAACATTTGTGGTCAACCTGAGGAAAAATTCTTTAGTGGCTAATTGGGGTATAACAATACCTATATAAACACTTGCAAGCAAATATCCTAAATCTTCTAGACTTTGTTGCTTATTTGGGAAACATTCATACATACCCCCATTGTTTCTTTGTGAATTGCTTATCCAGTCTCTCCTCCTAATCCTTGCTAACCTCCTCTGATTGATTCTTATAGTTATACAATATTTTGTATGCTCTACCAATTATTCTTTTTTAACAGTAGCTTCTGTTCTAGATTCTACTAAAAACTCTGCCAGTGCTGGTCTTTCACTTAGGAGCCCCCTAATTCTTTCTTTTTTCCAATACTCTGATATCATCAATAGGGAATGCAATCTCTATTTGCAGTCCAAATACGTTCTTGGCCTCTTCCCATTCTGTTACCTATCCCTCTCTAATTATTTGATCTCAACACCTTGTTTTTTTTTACCAGTTTTCTCCAATAAATTCCAGTCCCCTCTTGTCTATTGTCTGTATCCCTAATTGCGGTCATCCCTATTGGCAGAATCTCCTTTCTCCATTCCTGTATTCTTAGAATATTTTCTGCTACTTTATAAATGTAATAATCTGCATGGTTATTGTTACTCTCCTTAAGGATCTGCATCCAAAATCCCACTCTCTCCTTGTTTCTTGAGCTTTACCCCTGTTTCGTCACCATCCCATTCCACTTTGAATTGTAAGTTTCTGTTTGTGCTATGTATAGGAGCCTTAACTGTGTAGCTTTGAAATACCCCTTCAAATTGGGTAATCCCAAACTGCCTTGTTCAGTTGAAAGAATCATCTTATCCCTCTTGACTCTTGCAGTCTTTCCCTCCCAGATAGAATCTCTCATCTCTTTATTAATTGCTATCCACAACTTCTCCTCTGTTTGATAAAAATCTGCCTGACCAGTGTATAAAACTAAAGGGACTAAACCATTTTAACTTCTTGTATCTTGGTATCCATATAACAGAGCTTCCAAATTCTCAGTTTTTGTACTTTTGTTTAGTCTCTTCCCACATATCCTTAGCTGCCACACCAGAATCCTTTTTAGTCCATACTCCAAAGTACTTCATTTTATCATGTCCCCTTAAATATGGATATTGGTGAACCAATTCATGTGTGGGTACATAATTTACAGCTATTGCCTTTGTTTTTAGCTTCAATAATTTTGTATCCCGAAAATATTTTAAACTGCTTCAAAATGTTCCACAGCTAAAGTGTCCTTTTCTGGTTTTAACAGGTATAAAATAATGTCATCTGCAAATAGAGCCAGTGTTTCTTGACTAGCATACCGATTATATCCTTGAATGTCGGAGTCTCTTTATTTTCTTTGTCAGTGGTTTTATATTTAGTGCACATAACAAAGGGGAAAGAGAAAACCCATGCCTGCTTTCTCTACTCAAACATAAAATATCAGAGAGTAACTCACCCACTTTAATTTTCACTTCTGATCCCTCATATGTCCTAATTAACCTTGTAATTTTATCAGGGAATGCAGATGCTTCCATTGCCCTGCTTGTAAACTCCCAGCTTACTCTGCCAAATGCTTTCTCTCCTGTTGATTCATTTTGGATATAATTGAGGCTGTCTGCTTCCTCTGTAGTTCCTTCCTATTTTCGGCCTGTTTTACTTTAAGATTACAGTATTGCTTTGATCTTGGCCACATTGTAAAAGTCAGTATCCCCTTCTGGCCTTACCAGATCCTTTTTCATACTCTGTACCCCCCCTACACATTTGCTTTTGTCTGGATGTAACCTGCAAATAAATGATATTCTCTCACCTGTCAGTCTTGCCTACCATGAATCTGTTGAGTAACACTAGCCTCTGAATTACTCCATTGCTTGCCTCCTCAGTATGCCAGTTTTACTTCCTTAATCCATATCTGTTGTCTTATAATTTGCATATACTTCTGGGTATTCGTGCATGACTTTATACCTTCCACTTCTTTATGTAGTGAGATCATTACCTCACCCACCTGTCATTTTGAACCATCTTCGCAATGCTATGTAGGGTTGTGTTGTCACATGATCTACTTGCAGGCCTCAGTATGGCACCTGTTTTGGAAGTTCCTGGATTTACTCTTGCTGGCAAGTCTCATTTTTAAGAGTGACCCAAGAAAATATGAAAAATGGTTTAATTATTCACTATTGTTTTGATGTGTAATCAAGCTAAATATTGAATGATACTATTAAATAAAAAATTGTTGGCAAACAAATACTGAAAGAATAAAGTACTGTGTACATGCAAGTATGTGTGTGTGTTTTGGGGCTGGGTGGAATCATAATGCTTTTTTTTTTTAGCAGAATTATTGAAAAGTGCAAGGATTTTTCTGTGCTTTTAGAAGGACTCTCATTAAAAATGATACAAACCTTGCATTCTGTCAAACTCTCTCAATTTTAACCAACACATTTTTAAAACTAACCTACTTTTGAAAGTGGTATAATTGAAGTAACTGATGGTAAAAACAGGGACCACAGTGGGATTTTCTCTTACCTGAGAAGGATATTTGTTTCCTTGAGCTTCATCCATTGAAGAAAAAACTGGAAGATATGAATAAATTCTATTACAACTGGCACACCCCTGCCGTGTAATAGCACTTAAGTAGCTGGCTGTGTAGTGAAATGTCTCCCTGTTGTGCAGAGTCTGTTTCTGTTCCTTTGTCAGGGTTTTCTGTTAACAGTGGTCCATATACTGACTCACCCGCAAGTGTTTTCTTCCTGAGCCTCAGTTCTGTTTTTATAGATGGCAGTTGTATGGTATGACCCAGAGAACAGGTCACCTTGAGGGAACAGAAGTCTTACCAGAAGCTTAGTCTTGTATCATCCACTTTGTCGATCCTTAGTAAATCTGATTAGTTCTCCACCCTGGACGTATAACAACAAGGTGATGTATGCAGAGCTTTGACACGAGATTTAAGGTGATTCAAACCCTTATTTTATAGAGCCTCTCTTGTCTTACTGAATGCTTCTTATGGAATACAGATTTTCATCACATGATGTTTATGTTAAGTATATTTCATAAAGTCTTGTTTTTAAATATTTACAATCGTATTTAATAGTTGGTTGTCAGTCTTCTGTACTGACTAGATAGTAAGACATTTTATTTCATTCATTCATTCCTTATTTATTCATTCTTGGATCCCCACGGTATCTATTTCAGCACTGTAAGGAACTGGTGGTTTTCTAGCATGTCAGCATTCTCTGGGCACAAGGCAGTGAAAATCACTCCTGGAGAGGATTCCATAATATTTCATCTCACACACACAGAACATATAGGTAGTACAGACTATATACATGTTTGAAGTATGAGGGCAAAGCAGTGGATTTGGAAAAACCAACCCAGATGAAGCCAGGACATGCAGACTGTGCACAGAAGGTAGCACTAGAGGGGAAACAAACTTGAATGTGATGTGCTGTAATGCAGCAGAGCTAAGCAGTATACCACTGCCACTGCCATCATTTTATTTCACTCTGTAAATACTATGTATAATTTGGTCTGGGATCTAAATTAGACCTGAAAAGGTTTCACACATCTAGTCTGTAGTCAGAATGTCAGATTTTACTTTGGGGAGCAAATGTGTCTTTCCTTTCATCTTCCAGGTTCCACCCAGTGCACCAAATAAAATAAAAAGTAATGTACACCATCCTCCTGTCCCATGCAGTAATAAAATAGATCCATCCTTTACTGTCCTAGCACCATCTTTGATAATCTCAGACAGTTCTGTAAAAATTATAGTGCATCCAAAAGAAATCCAAATCACTCAATATGTATATTTACTGAGGAACTGGCTTCCTCCAAATCACGTTATAGAGTGGAAGTCATGGGATTTCATCAGAATACAAATGAAGACTTTTTATTTTTTTCACAAACCAAAATTTCTCAGTAAAATAATTGGTCATCATCACCACCACCAAGTGTTTACTGATAGTCCAGTTTGTCTTCATTTGTGTTACATCAGTAAGTATCTGTTGACAAAGGTAGAAAGCTATTTTAGTCACTTGCATATTTACATTCCTTTTGTAGGAGAGGTACAGTTGAAGCAATTTTGGTTGAGTTTGCCAAGTGCAAGTATCCTTGAGTAGCTGCATATTTAATGAGTGGTAAGGAGTCCAGGATTAGAGACTGCCAGACTTCATGCTACCAGTGGATATTAGGAAAAAAAAACTCGGGGGGAGCACTGGAGTGAGGGGCTAAAATTCTTCCAAACAATTTTCTGCAGAATGGTAAATGTAACATTGGTCTGCTAGGATACCTAGGAGTGTTTCAAAGCTTGATTACTGGGGAACTGAGAGCATTCTGGTCTGGTCATAGGATAACCAGTAGCATAGTATAGAAAATGTTTCAAGTGGCTTTCTTGGTGAGTAAGAAAAGCAGATTGCCTTCTATACAGTCAGAGAATGTTTAAAAAACGTACATTATTTTCTTGTAGAATTATGGGAAGGGGTAAAATTGTGAGGCTAACAGAAAAATGCATAAAAAAGGCATTTGTTGGTGCCTGATGTTGATATGCACAGGTAGCTCCATGTGTTCCCAAACTTATTCCTACCTGGGAACCCTTAACAAAATTGGTGGTGGGATGCAGCAGCCTAATGATGCTGAGAAGTACAGCAGAAAACTGGCATCTGGTTCCGTAGCAATGTCAGTAAGAGCTGGTACACATAAACATACGTTTAACACCACAGGGCAATGCCAGCATTCATTTTACTACTAGATGTTGCTTGATGGGTACAGTTATAGGTTCATAGGTGTGTACTACACTATTGGCCCTGGAACCTTTACAAGCCTAGCCCGTAGGATTACCCTGGCATCGTGCCACCCACCCTTAGTTCCCCTGTCAAGTAGAGCCACTGGAGTGATCCCCGGGGTGAATTTTCTATTTCCTATCCACTTATCAAGATTTGTCTTGAACAGGGCCAGTGAGGTACTCTGCTTGACATGCATGGGATGTCTATTCCAGAACATGGGCAGTATCTGAGTTATGAACCTGTCACTCCAACATGTTCTGTCAATTGTGGTAATGAAGTTGAGGTCTCTGGAGCGTGTGGTGCGGAGGGATTGGGATTTCTTTAGATGTAACATTTCTAACAGAGCTGGGTCATTCATGGCTTTGTAAGTCAAGCAGAGATCGCCTCTAAGTAGGCGATATGAGACTGAGAATAATTGGAGTTTTTTGAGTCTGTCCATATAGGGCAAGTGTTTAAGGCCTAGGATCCTCTTTGTGAGGTACTTTTGTGGCCTCTCCAGTTATCTAGTGAGGTACATGCTAAATGGGGCATTGTACTCTATGATTGGCCTATGAGGGAAGAATAGAGGGAGACAATGACCTCTTTCTTCCTGGATCCAAAACCCTTAGTAATGAGATGTTTCACATAGGACTTTCTGACCACAGTTGCAGTTGTGGTGGTCAAAAGAGAGGTTGCTGTCAATCTGTGTTCCCAGATCTCTTGTAATGCTTTATGTGTTCAGTGGACTACCATCAATGTGGTAATTTATGGAACCGGGTTTTTCCCAAAGAGGATGACGACACTTTTTTTTTTTTGGCTTTGAGCTTAAGGCCATGGTTCTGACACCAGTCGTTGGTCTCAGTGTGGCTTTTCTATAGGATGTCAATATCACTTGGGGAGTTAATAATAGCTCCCAACTTGCATTCATCTGCGAACTTTGTCAGCCAGAGTCCCTTTGTGTTGGCCTGGACTTCAGAGAAGTAGATACTATACAGGAGAGGACCCAGGACCAAACCCTGTGGGACTCCACTAGTGACTAGTCGGCAGTCTGACTTGGAGTAAGCTAATTTCACACTGCGGGTTCTATCTGTGCAACAGCTTGCAACCCACCTAGTGATATAGAGGTTTATGCCTAGCTTAGTGAGTTTTTGTATGATTCCTGAGTGGGGAATGGTATCAAAGGCCTTGGCCTGTTCAAGGTAGGCTGTATGAACCACCTTGCCTTCATCCACAGCTCTGGTGACTGACTCAAAGAAGTCGACCAAGTTGAGCAGGCATGATCTACCCTTTACAAAACCAAACTGTGTGGGATCCAGAGTTTGGAGATTCCCTATATCCTTGTTCATTAGGTCCATGATGATGCATTCCATAGCTTTTCAAATCAGACTCATCATGCTGATGGGGCAAATGTTCCCAGCGTCTGTAGTCACTCTTCCTTTGTGGAGAGGGATGACTGTAGCAGTGCGCCATTCAGTAGGGACAAAGCCTGAGGTGCGGCTGTGATTGAACAGGGCACACAGGTAAGGTGCCAGTTCACTCTGTAGTTCATGTAGGACGCAGACAGGGATATTGTCAGGTCCCATAAAAGCTGTATTTTTGGCCTTGGACAGTGCTGTTTTAACCTGTGCAGCAGTAATACTGGGTGCTTGGCAATCTACTGGTATTGTGATTGGTCCTTTGGGGGGTGGGGGTAAAGTTGGCACTCAATCTGCCGGCCATTATATTGGCAATATCTGTTGGCTCAGTATAGGAGGTACCATTGTGCAGTAGCTCAGAGCAAATATGAGTATTGGTGTGAAGATTCTTTACATAACTGTAGAATGCCTTGTGGATGTCTTTACTATCTGCTGCAATTCTGTTTTCTTAGCTAGCTTTAGAGGATTTGATGAGGGATCTCAACTATTTGTTGAGGCTGATAAGGGAGTTTTTCCAGCCTTGGGACTTCACCTTATTCCGCATCAGTTTCATCCTTCTGTTGTACAGTTTGTTTATGGCAGGGGACCACCAGATTGGCTTCCTTTTTTTGAGGAGAGCGTCTTGGTTCTATTGGGTCTGGTGAGATCCATGCATTTGTGTACTTGTTCGTACAGTGCAATGGTGTATGATTCAGTGGTTATGCAACTATTCTCCATTTGCATGGCTGCCACGAAGTTAGCCACCTCTGTTTTTAGGAGCTCAAAGTTAGCTTTGGAGAAGTTTTTCATGGTGGTTACCTTTGCAGGAGGGATTTCCAAGTTGATTAGTTGGTAGTCAAATCTAACCAGGGAGGAATTGTCTATTGGTGTAGAGCAATAGTCACCCATGTTGGTAATGACCAGGTCAAGGATGTTGCTACCTCTAGTGGAGGTAAGAAGGAGCTGGTCCAGGGCATTGGAATTAATGAATTCCAGGAATCATTGGGCAAGTGTATTGCTACATGAGTAGTTTTCCCAGTTAATGGAGGAGTAGTTGAAGTCACCCAGTATGAGAGTGTTAGGTTGGACCCTAATATTCTCCAAAGTGCTTAGGAACATGGAGTGAGTCTTGGGACATGGTTGGGGACCTATAGCAGGCTACGACCTGAATCGCTGTCTTACCCAATGTTAGCTGCACCTGAAGTATCTCTGATGCGTTATGTTGGGCTACCAGTATGGAAATGTGGACATCCTTTTAAAATATGGCCACACCACCACCTTTGGAGCTTCGTTCCAAGTTCTGGGGCCGAAAGGTTTGGAATGAGTTAAAGCCTGGTAGTGCAGGTGTGCTTTCTGCTGCCTTGAACCAGGTCTCTGTTGCAGCACAAATGTCGATGTTCTCCATTTTAAGGAGTGCTTCGAGTGAATGCATTTTGAGATTTAGACTTCTAGCGTTGAGCAGCATGACCCTCAGACTGCATTTGTTTGGAGCTGTTACGTGGTAATTTGGTCTTGGGAACACCACCTAAAAAAGGCACTACAGGTGTGGCAAGAGCCCTAACCAGTATCCGGAAGCCCAGGGGTGACAGATGCAGGTCATCTCTGGCAAAACATTGAGGTCTGTCAATCATGTCATCCCAGGCAGACAGATACTGGATCCCCTTAGAATGACACCAGAAACTTAGCCAATTGTTAAAATCAATCATTTTCTGCTTGTACTGGAGTATCATCATTATGGGTGATGGCAGGATGCTGCTCAGGACTAGGGTTATACCTGCCTGGACTACATAATCCAAGAGCTCCTCCATGTCTCTTTTGATGTAGTCCAGGGAGGAACGTCTCTGGTCATTCACACCTACATGTACAATGTCAGAGTCATATTTGTACCTGTTGTTGAGGGACTTGAGTTTGTGCATTATGTGGCTGATCCTGGCACTTGACAGGCAGCTGACTGTTACTTTCTCCTTATTCAACTTGATGAGTGGGACATCAGTGTGCCTCACTATAGAGTCACCTATGACTAATGTGTTAGGCATGCTGTTTTGCCTTAGGAGCTTTGGTTGAGTGGCACACTGTTTAGGAGAGTTGTGTCTCGTGATTAGTGTTGTGTTGTGGTGGTCAAGTGTGTTTCTGCCTTGGAGGTCTCTGCTTTTTGGGTAGATTTTTATTGAGAGCCTCCGCGAAGGTGGGTGTGTGGTTTGTGTTTTTATGTGAAGGCAGTGCTAGTGTGTGTTCCTGAGGGCTATGTGTTCCATGTGGTGTGGTGCAAGTGTTGACCTTCTCCTCTTGACCAGCTATTCCAGTTTTGACTGGAGAGTGCGTGGCTTCCAATTTGGATACATAAGTGCTTCTCTCGCAAGTCTGAGTGTTGGGAGGTAAGAGGGAAGAAGGTTGTCGGTGTACATAAGGCAAGTTGCTACATTGCCTCAGGATGCCCAAGTTCACCAGGTTAATGGGAGAAAGCACAGGGAACTGGCCTTTAGACATATCTGGAGGGGTTGGCATTAATAAGTACTGGAGCTATTTCCGTTTAGTGCTGGTAGCACTTGAGTGCTACAATAATTGCTACAAGAATTCTGGTAAAGTGTGCACTTAATAAAATGGGATCTGGTTTAGTTCATAAAAGCAGCATATCCCCTCATATCTCTCTCCTTTATACCATTCAGAGCACACCAGTAGATTTGCTGGAAAACATGATGGATTTTGTTGGAGATCTGTATGTTTTACTGTAGGAAAAAGTTGAGTTAAGCCAGGAGTCTGGGGGCTGATAGGATCCCAGGACCACAAGACTTTTGATTTTATGCCCCCCATCCCAATATATTTAGCTCCTTGTAGTTGAACCTACTGTATCTTACAAATAGTATATTCAGATATTGTTGGTATAGCTTTATCCCCCTCCCCAAATTTCATTCTTTATTGCTTGCTATTAAAGATGGTTATATTCTTTAAATCTGAAACAAGTGCCATGAAATAAAATCAGATAGCAAAAATTGGTGTTATGCATTATGTGTGGGTAACAGATATGTTTTTAGCCCTTCAGGAAGTACTTTAAAACCTTAACATAATTATTTCATCCACCCACAACGTAGTTCCTCATTACACATGACAGCCTTGACTTTACTCTGTGCACATCATTGTTTCGAAAACATTTTTTTGTGATAGCTATAAATACATGCATTTAGATTAGGTTATATAATAATTTTAAGCTTGCTTAAGACATTTCTCTTTTACATGTAACCATTTGTTGACCTGTGTTACTTTGTAGTATTACTGTTATGAAGTATAATTATTTGAATGCAAATCAATTACTGTTTGCTGCTGTGTGTCTAGTTTGTCCCAGAATAGTTTTGTTTTAGATTAGTCCACTTACACAGTTATACAACTTAAGTAAATAAATTGAGGAAAAAAAAATGACAGCAAAGCAGGGAAAATTAAACTTCCTCCTACTTCTCCATAACTCTGTAAGTTCCCTTTAACAGGGTGATTCTGCCTTTCATTGCTTTAAGCAGTGGTTAGTTGACAATTGTAACCTAGTTAAAAATGTCACTACAAGGTAGTTACACAGTTGGAATCAGCACAGAAGCTAGTGCTTTCAGTCTCTGCAACATGTTACAATCAGTTTGACCTCAAGACTGCAGCCAAAGTTGCCCACATCACACCGCAGAGCAAGAAAATAATGCTTCTAGTGATGATTTGTGCCACACAGCTGCATAACAGCAACAAAAAACAAAGAAAATAAAACTTCAGCACTTCACAGTGGCAACCAGCCGATGGAACTGTAGCATCACTGGAGCACTGCACCACCCAAGTTGGGAACTGCTGTGTAAGGACATAAAGTGGTAAGCTAAGGGCACTGCAGATGAAACATTATGCAATAATGCAGACACTGCAGCACTGAAATTGAAGCAACAAAATATATGTGTGTAAAAATCACGTGCAAGTTGGTTAAGAAGGTCAGCTGTGTGGCATACATGGACTAAACCCTGCCTTATGCTCAAAGGACTCTGGTATGATTATCAAATTTGATTCCTCAGTAGTTAACTGGGAAAATAGTGTGGATGGTCATATTTATAAAAGGGCAAGTTTTCCAGCAATAGGCTAAGCATGTGTGTAGGTAATGTGTTTTCGGAGTTAGGGTGGGACAGTGGACAGGATGTACCAAATGATACTTTTGCAACTTTCAAGATGGTGCTCAACTGGAATGCCTTTAGTTCTTCTTTGAATGCTTCTCCTGACCAAGCATTTTCCTACTTAGGGTTTTAGTTCAATGGGATAAGTTATGCAGGTGTCAGAGAATATGGTGTGGATAATTGAGGAGGGGCTGCAAAACATTGGCCGTGGCAGATAGCTAAGATGGGTAAGAAATCATTAAGTAAAAGATTTGATAAACTACCTCCCCATATTCCGTAGCCTTTCATAATTGTTTTCCACTAGTGACTTTTTATCCTTCATTGTGCCACAGACATAACCATTTTGTATATTGTAGTATTCCTCTAACTGTATTGCTGGTACATCTCTCACCAAGTCATGCATTTTGTTTTTTTAATGGTCTGAAGATGTCTACTGGCAAGTACTGGCACTGAGTTTGTAAGCCTGAGAGAGTGAGTTTGTAAGTTAGACATAGTTACTTGCATATATCGTGGCATACAAGGCACAAGGTAATATACTGGACCTGCAGAATGAAAGTCTTGCCTTGTAGCAGACAGTTGTTCTTAGGTCCTAAGCGTACAACTACTGCTACTAAACTGAGCCTGTGACTTTGCATGTTATGATTTCAAGTTGTGATAGGTCTGAGGGAATTAATAGCACGGCTAGTCAGAAAGAGGAATAGCCCACATCCACAGAGTTTTTGCTAAATGCATTCCTTCGTTTAGCATTTGTCATAAACTGTGGCCATCCATCCCATTTTTGCACATGGGGTCGGGTTATCACTTCAGTAGTGACAATCATCTAGAGCCAAGGTTCACACTACCAGGTGGCTAGCCCTGCCTCGGGAGCTCTTCCACACCAGACACTCACACCTATGGTCAATTTAGAATGCCCAGTCCACCTACTGCATGTCTTTGGAATGTGGTAGGAAACTGGAGCACCCAGAGGAAACCCATACAAACACAGGGAGGGCATGCAGACTCCACACAGAAGGCTTCCCAGCTGAGGATAGAACTGGAGAACCTCTTGCTGTGAGGTGACAACATAGGTTCATAGGTGTGTACTAGGTTAATGGCCCTGGAGCCTTTACAAGCCTAGCCCATAGGATTACCCTGGCATTGTGCCATCCAACCTTAGTTCTCAGTGCCTCCGTCGAGTAGCCACTGGAGTGATCCCTGGGGTGAATTTTCTATTTCCCATCCACTCATCAAGATTTCTCTTGAAGAGGGGCAGTGAGGTGCTCTGTTTGACATTTATGGCAAGTCTATTCCATAGCATGGGCAGTCTCTGGGTTATGAACCCGTCCCTCCAGCATGTTCTGTTGATTATGATAATGAGGTTGAGGTCTCGGGAGCGTGTAGTGTGGAGGGATTGGGATTTCTTTAGATGTAGCATTTCTAACAGAGCTGGGTCAGACATGGCTTTGTAAGTCAAGCAGAGATCTCCTCTAAAGTAGGCGATAGGAAACAGAGAATAGTTGGGAGTTTTTTGCTTCTGTCCATATAGGACAAGTGTTTAAGGCCTAGGATCCCCTTTGTGAGGTACTTTTATGGCCATTGCTGGTGTCTAGTGAGGTACATGCCAAATGGGTTATTGTACTTGATGATTGGCCTAATGAGGGAAGAGTAGAAGGAGACGATGACCTCTTTCTTCCTGGATGCAAAACCCTTAGTAATGAGATGTGCTACATAGGACTTTCTGAACACAGTGGCAATGTGATGGTCAAAAGAGAGGTTGCTATCAACCTGTCTTCCTAGCTCTCTTATAATGCCTTCTGTGTTCCGTGGACTACCATTGATGTGGTAATTCATTGGAACTGGGTTATTCCCAAAGGGGATGATGACACATTTTTTGGCATTGAGCTGAAGGCCATGGTTCTGACATCAGTTGTTGGTCTCAGTGAGGCCATTCTGTAGGATGTCAACCTCACCTGGGGAGTTAATAGCTCCCAACTTGTAATTGTCTGCGTACTTTGCCAGCCAGAGTCCCTTTGGACAACATAGAGGTAGATACCAAACAGGAGAGGACCCAGGACCGAACCGTGTGGGACTCCATTCATGACTGGTCGGCAATCTGACTTGGAGTCAGCTACTTTCACACTGTGGGCTCTATCTGTGAGATCGTTTGCAACCCACCTAGTGATATAAGGGTTGATGCCTAGCTGAGTTTTTCTATGATTCCTGAGTGGGGAATGGTGCCAAAGGCCTTGGCCAGATCAAGGTAGGCTGTACGAACCACCTTGTCTTCATCCACAGCTCTGGTGACTGACAAAGAAGTCAACCAAGTTGAGTAGGCATGACATGATCTACCCTTCACAAAACCAAACTGTGCAGGATCCAGAGTTTGGAGATTCCCTATATCCTTGTTTATTAGGTCCATGATGATGCATTCCATATCTTTGCATATCAGACTTGTCAGGCTAATAGGCGATAGTTCCCACAGTCTGTAGTCGCTCCTCCTTTGTGGAAAGGGATGACTGTAGCAGTGCGCCATTTGGTAGGGACAAAGCAGGAGGTGAGGCTGTGATTGAACAGGGCACACAGGTGAGGTGCCAGGTCACTCTGTAGTTCATGTAGAACACAGCTAGGGATTTTGTCAGGTCCCATAGAAGCTGTATTCTTGGCCTTGGACAGACCTCTGTGCCATCCTAGATTTATTTATCAGAGGGAAACATAATGACTGATACTTTTCACACATGGAGCTTGTGATGTAGCATACTCTGGGTACCACTAACATGGCTACTTTGTGTAGTCCTTGCCTACATTCCACCATTGAGCTTGTCCTTCACAAACCAGAATCCTGCATATTCCTTTAATTCCAACTTTAAAAAGCATCCTCTCAGTATAGGTAAACTTACAACCAGTTTCAGAGAAAAATAAATTATTTAGAAAAACACAACATATACTTCAGTTTGCTAACTGTGGTTCAACAGCAGGAACATGACAGATGGAGACACAAGTTCGCTGTTATACTGAATAGGATTGTCTTATTTCAGTAATGCTTCTGTTGATTATTCCAGGGCTCCTCTCCAGCAAATTCTCCTTAGTGTTGCTGTTTGACCTATTGAGGGTTTTCTGTTTGCATTAGCCATTTTGTTGTGATTCCTTACTTGCACTTAGCTCACCTGCATGGTTAAATAAGGATATCTGCCATAACAAATTTATTAAGAGGACATTCCCATGGCAAGTAGCTGAAAGAATGGGTCAACTTGATTACATGACAAAACCTTACTACAGTTTTACTTGCTTTTTTATTTTATATAATTGCTTTCTGTGCCTGATTGCCACATGCCTTCACCTTGTTCCCCTGACCCCCTCTGTCCTCCCCATGCACCCTCACAGCAACCCCATAGTTCCTTTCAGCATGATCCCTGACACATTCCTTCACTGGCCAGATCGCCTGACTTCTCAAGAGGCAGAGCTTTGCAGCAAGTAAATCCTAAAGCTGAGGTGCATTCAGTAACATGGAGAAAGTTGGATAGGCAGTGGAAGCCATCATTCCATGATGGCCTGTCAGTATCTGTAATAGAAGGAGCATTGTACAGGGATTTCTAGCAGACATTTTGTCACGCACCCTTCTTGTAGATTGCAGCCTAAAGGGCTGCTAGTCTCCACTGGAGGCCGCACAGAGCACCCCCCCCACACACACAAACACAGACATCCTATCCCCCCACGGATAGTACAGCTCCTTCACTGTCTGCTTCACCTATAACCATGCAACTTTTCCACCACACTTGGTCCATTCCCAAACCTTTGTCACCAGTGTCCAGATAGATGCAATGTTTTTGCATCAGTGAACCAGAGTGTACTGCCTGCAAATCTTGCATTTCTGTCTTTCAAAGAAAAAAAAACATGTTGTTGTGACTTTCGACTTTTCCCGGTTAGGGGTCGCCACAGTGGAACTCCGGTCCGCTAATGATTGGCAGTTGATTTTTTACGTACCGAGTTGCCAGCCCTGATGCACAACCTCCAACGAAGGTACGCCCATTCTCGCATTTCTCCACGCAGAAGACGCTCTGAGAGTCGAACCGGACAACGTCTTACTGTGAGGCGACAACGCTACCGCAGCACCACCACCGCGGATGCAAAACATGTACTTCTGTTAATTTGCAACTTACTATTAGGTTAGATAATTTGGTATTTTTTTACTCTATACTTTGTAGTGAAGCACTTCAAATGGATTTTGTAAGTTGTTAAATATGTCATTATAATTGCAATTTTTGGGGTAGTTTTGAAAAGGATGTTGTCAACTGGTAAAACCCAATACTGTTTATGGAGTGCTGAAGCAGGTTTTTTTAAACAATTACATTGTGATGTGTTGTAAGTGTGCAGTGAAGAATTTAGTATATTAATGACCCCAACACATGGAAAATCTGACGCTTCTTACTTACTAAGAGTAAGACAGCCTTAGCTAATGTTCTGATGGTCAGGTATCAGCTGAAATGGCAAGCCAGAGCCTTTGACTGTGGCAGTAAAGTTTATAACATTTGCCTTAAAGGTTAAGTCGTATCTCAAAAGGAAGCAACAATTTTATTGCCAGGCTGTCAGTAAAACTGTAATATTTCTGATGTTGCCAAAATTCAGACAGTTTTTGTATTTATAAGTAAATACTAGGTAATCAGTCTGTAGATTATTACAACCCTAGCCAGTAGCAAGAAGTCAGAATCAAACCTTGTACTTTCTATCTGTGAGGTAAAAACTTTAACTCTGACTGATGGTTCTTGCAGTGATTAGAGAGAACTGTAATCAGTCTCTAATCGTAACAAGCTTACCTAGGTGTTTTGGACATGGATGCAACGAAATTCACCTTGAGAACAAAGCTCAAGAGATGATTTTGGAGTACAGTCACAGCTCTCCATGCACTATATTGTAGCTAAGTACAGTAGACATTAAAAAAAAATTTTTCTTAACTTTTTAAATAAATCCATTGCATAATGGCTGTAAGTAATGTGCTTGAATATGACAAATAGAGGCAATTTAATGTACTCTGCATACTAAGTTCCAGCGCATGCAGATACACACGCAGGACAGTCGCCGGTAGTCAGTGAGGCGCTTTCGCAGCCCCTGATACCTGCTACTTTCGAGTCGCAGGCCCCTACCGACACTCATGTGGAGTCCGGCATGCCGCGAGATTCTCAAAGTATTGTGCCCGCGGATGTCTCTCCCTCGGATGGTTCCAGAGACGCTGAGCAAGCACCGGCTTCTGAGGGTGTATTCAGGCCACAACATTTTTATATGAAACTGACGCCAGCTTCAAAATCAAAGACAAAAGCAACTTCTAAAGCTAAAAAAACGACGCATGAGCCACGTGCACAGGCCTCTATGCCCAAAAAGCAGATGATCAAAATGGCTGAAGACCTAATTACCTTGATCAGGTGTTCCCAACCCCCTCCTGATAAGAGGCCTAGGCAAGACACTGATTATGAATCGTCAGATCAAGTTTCTATTTCTTCTGATTCCTCTTCTGATCAGGAATTATCTATACCACCCTATGAGGATTCTGATGCAGAGGAATCTATCCCATCTGCATCTCCTCCTGAAGATTATTCCTTTGGAGAAACCTTGCATACTTTGAGGGAGCATTTTCACTGGGAGAGTCAAGACTTCTCAGAATCAAAAAAGAGGCTCAAGGATTTCCTTCTTCTCCCTCAGCATAGGCCTTTAGCCATACCTACTGTTTTAGATATTGTGGATGATGATTTTTCGGAGTCAAGCTTGACTACAGACTCCTTACCTCTGGCTCCTAGCAAGCCAGACAGATATTACAGGGTTCCTGACTCACACAAATTTTTATTTAGAAACCCTGCTGCTGACCCTGAAACTATTTCACAGGGTCCAAAAGGTGTTAAGGCCTCAGCAGCAAAAAATCCTACCCCCTCTGATAGAGATTCCATGGCACTGGATAGATGGAGAAAGAAGGTTTATACATCTGCAACCGTGGCAATTAGGGCCTTAAACTGCCAGTTTCATATGCTCAAGTATCAACAACATGTTATGGGATTACTGAAACGGAAAATGATGTTGATTTCTGAATGTGCAGAAAGTAAAGAATTGCAGGAATTATTGCTTGCAGCAGAACAAGTTGGAAAGCATACTTTGCAATGTGGTTTTGACTCCTTAGAGGCCTCCTGCAGGGCTGCATTTACTGGATCTGTGATTAGGAGGCATGCCTGGCTAAAAGAGCAAAATTTGCCTGATCATGTTAAAGCTAAACTGCTGGATGCACCTTTACAGCATGACACTGTTTGGTATTAAGGCAGAAGAGGTTTTAAAGAAAATGGAAGACAAAGCTAAGTCTATGCAAACTGTAAAAGACTTCTTACAAGTGCAGCCAACAAGATTCAGTAGACACAGGCCTACAAAAAATTAGTCCTTTCCTGTGTCCAACAGAGCTCAACGGGGCAAATCCAGGCACCCTAAAGGTTCTAGATACCATTCACAGGATTCTTACAGCTCAAAGCAATGGGGTGCTTCTACTTCCAAATCTAGAGGAAATAAAGCACAACCCTACAGTGAACAGTCTCAATGACTTCCCTCTGCCATCACCAAGCACTTATCTTTTGGCAGCACCCTTAGGGGGAAAATTAGCACTTTATGCTCAAAATTGGCAGTTGATAACCCAGGACAAGTGGGTGTTAAACACAGTATCTCAGGGATACAGATTTCACTTCCGCACTCTGCCATTTGCAAACGGTTGGCCAGATCTGCCAAAAAATCAATGGGCAGAGGCACAGAAACAAGTTACATCCCTCATGGATATGGGAGCTATTAAGCCAGTACCAGAACAGGAAAAAGGACAAGGGTTTTATTCAAAACTGTTCTTGATACCCAGGAAAGACCAGGTCTGGTGCCCAATACTGGATTTATCAATTCTGAACACATACCTGGACATTCCAAAATTCAAAATGCTAACTTTGCAGCAGCTTCTACCCATGCTGGGCAAGAATGCTTGGTTGGTGACATTAGACCTAAAAGGGGCATACCTGCATATCCTAATATGGGAATCATGCAGATGATACCTCTGTTTCAAGGCTGGCTTTATGCATTACCAATTCTCTGCACTGCCCTTTGGCTTATCTACTGCGCCCAGGGTCTTTACAAAGTGCCTGGCACCAGTAATTGCATTTTGCAGACAAAGAAGTATACAAATCTATCCTTACTTGGGTGACTGTCTCATTCAAGCAGAGAACAAGGACATTCTTCTTCAGCATCTGGCTTTTGTGAAAAGGCTTCTAACACGCCTAGGGTATACAATAAATGAAAATAAATCACAACTGGTACCCTCTCAAAAGATAACATTCCTGGATGCAAGCTTGAATACAACTGCCCAGATGGTTTTCCTCACGCCAGACAAACAAAGGCAACTGACTACTTACTTCAAACTGATGGCAACAAAAACCCAGTTATCTGCAAGACAAACTCTGCAGGCTTTGGGGTTCATGACATCCTGCATTCTTCTGATTCCGTATGCAAGACTGCATATGAGGAAACTACAGTGGTACCTAAAAAGTTTATGGAGTCAACATTGTCACAGTCTGGAAACAATGATTCCTCTCATTCCCTGCCTACAACAGGAGTTTCTATGGTGGGCAAAGGCATGTCACCAAAACATGAGACGGGCTTTCACGCTACCCCCTGCCAGCCAAACCATAACAACAGATGCATCAGATTATGAATGGGGGGGCCCACCTGAAGGGAAGATGCATTCAGGGCATATGGACCCCAAAACAAATGCATCTGCATATCAACCAGAAAGAGATGTTAGCTGTTCAAAATGCCCTGAAAGGACTTACTTCATCCAGGACAACTACTGACCATGGTTATGTGGTACATAAACAAGCAGGGGGGGCACGCACTCCTACCACTTTTGCAGACTAGCCATGGCACTGTGGGACACAGCTTTGACTTGCAAAGTACATCTTCAAGCTCAATTCCTGCCAGGAAAGCAAAATACTCTGGCAGACAATTTAAGCAGAAATCATATGGACCCTCATGAGTGGAAACTAGATCCACAAGTCTTCAGCATGATAACAAAGAAATGGGGGAGCCCGGACATAGACCTATTTGCCTCTGCTCAGAATTATCAACTGGAAAAATTCTGCACAAGGACTTATCACAGAAAAGCATGGAAAGTGGTCGCCCTATCCTTCAGTTGGAAAAATCAGTTTACGCCTTTCCTCCTCTGCCTCTTCTTCCCAAGGTCCTACTAAAAGTCAGGCAAGAGAAACCAAAGATGATACTAATTGCCCCGGACTGGCCCCGCCAATACTGGTACCCAATCCTAAGGAATATGTCTCAATTCCCAGCATGGTACTTGCCTCAAATACCTCTCTTACTGTCCCAGCAAAACAATCAGATCCTGCACAATCACCTCTAAACACTGAACCTGGCAGTATGGCTGATCATGTAGTTATTCAAACAACACCTCTCAGTAAAGCTGTGATGGATGTCATTTTGGAAGCCAGAAGGCCTAGTACTAGAAAATCTTATGCGGATAAATGGAAGAGATTCTGTGCTTGGAACCAAGCACAAGGAACTGACACAGCAGAGCCAAATATTCCATCAGATTTTACAATACTTGACTGTGATGCTTGACAAAGGCCTATCTTTTTCATCAATAAAAATCCATGCCTCTGCCATCTCGGCACATTACAATACAGAGCCACCAATCTTTTCTCATCCTTTAAAGCAGTATCTTAGAAGGGCCAAAAATGTAAGGCCTCCCAGAAGATCACCAATTCCTGCATAGGACCTCAATTATGTGTTGGAAAAGCTCACCTTGCCTCCATTTGAACCAGCTGCTACTGCAGATCTAAAGTTCTTATCATGGCAAACAGCTCTGCTCCTGGCAATTACTTCAGCAAGAAGGGTCTCAGAGCTACAGACCGTCATGGCTGTGGAGCCTCTTATCATTTTACCCAGACAGGGTGTCCCTCAGGACCAATCCTTCATTTATGCCTAAGGTAGTTTCCAGTGTGGCTCTTAACTAAACTATTTATCTGCCAACTTTTTATCCAAATCCGCAGAACAAGGGGGAGTGGGTTCTGCATTCCTTGGATGTACACAAACAACTAAGATTCTACTTGAGCAGGACTAAAGCTCTAAGAAAAACTGAGCAGTCACTAGTGACATTTGTTGCAGGATCAGAGGGAAAGGCTATTTCAAAGCAGACCATTTCAAAGTGGATAAGCCACTGCATTCATTTCTGATACTTACACCATGGCAAACCTGTGCCCAAGGGCATTAGGTCTCATTCCAACAGGGCTGCAGCTACATCAGCAGCTTTTCTCAGAGGGGTACCAACCAAAGACATTCTAGAGGCTGCTACTTGGAGTTCTGTTCACACTTTTACAAAGCATTATCATTTGCCTCTCTACTCTAAGTCCAGGGCAGGCTTTGCCACTGCAGTTCTGTAGGGCCTTATAGCCGCCCCTAATGCAGTTTAGCTCCAGCCTCCCGTCCATAGCTTTGGGATTCTACCCAAATGTAATGACTGCAACAGTGAAACACGAAGAACATAGTACAGTTGTGTACACTTACATTAATGTAGATGTTCGAGTGTATTCACTGTTGCAGTCCAGGTTAGCCGCCCGCCATCCCCCTTTTATTCTGGAATTTCTCTTTCCTTCACTATCTTCTACAGCCTTTGTGGTGTATTTGATTTCAGATGAAGGTAACGTTTGCATTGTTGCATGTATATATAGCTTATATATATTTTTTTGCTACCCATTTGGGGGGCACCTGACATCTGGGGCAAGAAAAACTAAAGAAAATGGCGTTGGCTGCTTGTTTTATACCCCTGACGACCTGACGTCATGGAAGAGGAGACAGCAACCGACGCAGGACCCAGGACTTTGGAATTCAGGCCGACTGAGGGCAACCTGCCAGCAGATTACCGAAATGTAATGACTGCAACAGTGAATACACTCGAACATCTACATTCATGGTAAGTGTACACAACTGTACTTTGCTATTCTAAGCTCTGATCTTCACCAGGACTTCCAAGAATGTCCTACCTGAACTCCATCATGCTATCTCCAGCACTTCTCCAGCAAGACAGAAGTGAATGAAATAAACTTCACAACTCATTTGTCTTCTGTATACTAACTTTAACATGTGCACCTGGGTCACAGTCATGGAGCTCTCTTGGAGGGCTTTTTTCATATGTCCTAACCACTGTCCTAATCAAATTCCCAGTATGCATTATGTATGTGTACACCTTTGGACTGATATCATTGATCTTCACCAATTACTATAAATTCTTTGCTGAAAACCCACCCCCTTCCCTTGGGATAGGTGAGCTGGCAAAAATGCCACTCTGCCCTATCCTCCTCAGCCAGCATTTGAAGGGATTGAGCTCACTAATCAGCTGGGGTCATCTTTGTTACAGTCAGAACCCCAGCATGTTGGCATCTTTTTCTCGTTTCTTAATATAGCTCATCTTTGAAATAAAAGATGAGACTTCAAAAGGAAGTTGCTTAGTGGAATGCTCTGGAAACATTTTATAGGTCAAGAACAGTCATGTAAGAAATGTTAAGCAAATTGCTGGAAATAGGGGAAGGAGATTATTGTAGAATAGGCTTAATTGTTAAGAACATTTGCTTTGGTAAACAAGTAAGCATATGTGAGCTAATACAGTACTGTGTTCAAAGTGGTTAGGTCAGCAGAGACAAAACATTATTAAACAAAAGTATACTTGGTGCAGTATTGTTTCTCAATTAGATCAATTTATTACTATAGCCTTGTTATATTTTAGCTTTTTGCTTAATTATTTTTCTTTTATAGCAATGCATTCTGCCTTAACTGCTTGCCTGTTAAGACTGTCCCTAAAATGCCAAAATATCTTTTCTAATTATTTGGTTTAGTTTTACATATTCTGCTGTCTGTCAAAAACTAATCCTTGCTGCTTTTATTAGCTGTCAATGAAATGTCCTTTCTGACATTACGTTGTACCTAGTAAGTAGCCTAGGGGCCACCTTTTTCATTACGCTAGACAATGCAGAGAGAGAGTGACCTTTAACCCTGACGAATGTTGCCTGCTTTATCCCGTCAGTGACCTGTGCAGTAATAGGTCGGACATGCAGTCCTTTGTTTTGCTGTACGGCAAAGAAACATGCTTTAGATTTCTGAAGCCACTGAAGACCTCAGAACTACAAAGCTAATCACTTGGAGATTAGATACTTGTGAGTGGATTATGACTGCCATAACACAATGCAGACCATTCTGTCGTAATGAGCCTGATCACTGTTCCTGAAAGCTGGTTTTTCCACCAACTCAGCAGTCTTAATGTCTCTGACCTAATTAACTACACAGCAAATGTTTTTTTGAATACATTTCATGCAGTGAACAAGTGACACTCCAAAAAGGATAGAGGCCGAATTTGCAGTAGCACCCTCCCCCTTTAAATCAGTCAGTTTTACTAGTGGATGCTGTATGCCTCGCACCCACTTTCTTGCACCATTTGAAGTTACTTTTTTTGTTGCCCTGTCTTGTAGATCGACATTGCATGGTGTTTCAGAACTTGTAGTTTAATTACGTTATGTAGTCCAGTACAGCAACTAACATCTTTGAAAATAATGCGGAAAAAATGTATTACTATACTGATGGGCACAATATGGAGTGAAACAGAGTTTTGGAGGAGCAGTGGGGACAGCACAATCATAAGCATGCTGGCAGTTTTAAATTTATTTTTTGTTCTGTCTGTCTCCTCCACTTTCAGCAGCCATCACTCCAATTGCATATTACCCATTTATTCCTTATCTTTCCTGGCACCAGATGGTGCTAGCAGGAATACAGCTGGTGACATTGGTATACATTCATCATGAATTTAGAACTTTTTTTAGTGTTAAGCATTCCTAACAGCTCAACAATTTTCAGCCACCAAGCATGGAGGAGTGATGGCTTCTGCTAGTCAGTGCATCTGTGTACGTGCAATCCTCAACTGCAGTAGCTGAACTTTTTGGCTAGGCCTATGGCCCTGAGCCCCCAATGCTTAGGAGTGCAATACTCTGAGCCTTTCCCCAGATAACATTACTGACCGTATTTTCACTTTCTCCCCCTAACATCGTTCAGCCAACCTCATCCACTCAATCTTTCCCAAGAAAACTTTTCTAGTGGTTTGAATTGGGGTAGTCTGACACACACAGCTGCAGGCTCCTATACCACAGATACAGTAAGCATGATGTTATATTCCAGGGAGAAGATCATGTGGAGTTTAGGAGTGAATCAGATAGACAGTGGTGCTGAGGACAGGCGATTGACAGCCAAGAGATCACCACTTTGGTGAAGGATCGACTTGTGACTCTGGTATGATTTATATTGTTTTGTCTACATAATTTTTAAGGGTCAATTGCTTCCCTATTTTGCACCATAATGGAAACTGGGGAGAAAGAGTTTCTGCAGTTACATAGCTTCTGAACTGTTCCTTTAACACCTTCCTTGAGTTTTGTGGTAATGTAAGGATGAATGCTTACAGTAAATCAGAGCAGTGTGATAACAGGATGGTGAAATAGATATGTGGAAAAAAAATAAAACAGAAGTTGTAATGTTCTACCCTTCATCAAGTTCTTCCTTGTGTCATTTTTAGGAATTGGCTATCATAATCTACAAAAATTAGAAAAAAAAAATTCTGCTAAATGAGTACAAACATTCTAGCCAAGTGCTGGAACAGCTAAGACTTCTGCATTCTAAGAAGTATGTTTAACAAAGTGCAGCATTCATTTCTGTAACAGAGAAATTTCTTTTATGCAATTTGCCTGACAATGATTTTAACAGAAGGGATGCAGACAGTTTTCTTAGTTTAATACCTTTCTGCAAGTCAGTGTTCTCGGCTATTCAGTCAACACCATGCTTGCAAATGGAGCATTTAACTGTATGGGGTAAGGAGAAATGTTTGCATTCCGTTCTGTTCTTCCTGGGTGCTACCTAGTAACCACCTTAGTTAGCATCATTGGCTTATGGCCGTGAGTGTGTTGGGTTGTAGGGAGGCTTCCTTGGTGATGGTCAGTTTGGAATGAGGATGGCCATCAGTTTTCAGAATATATTCATCTTTGATTAGTTACATGCAGCCATGCGTCAGCTTGAAGAAAACTTGGCAGTGCTTACTGCTGTGACAAGTGTCTGACCTGTGTCCCTTTGTTTAAGGTTTTAGCCTCTTTTGTGACCTTTTGGTGCCTTGCTCATAGGCAGCCAAACTTATGAAAGTTGTGATTAAAGAAAGGGAAGTTTCATGTCTGGGGAATGGTTTTGCACCATCAGCTCGAGGTATATAAACTGGATTTGAGACTGGGTGTGTTCTCGGTTTAACAAAAGAGGGTTGAGCATTCCAAAACAAGTAGTCTCCTATTAAAGCACCCCTCCCCCACTTTCTGCATATTACTCGTGCCCCATTCTTTTGGTGCCACGTGAGACCATGAGAGAATACTTCTGTGAACATGTATTTGTAATGGTGTATGTAACTGTGTAAATGCACACTTGACATTTTAAAGCTGACAAATTAAGTTGCATGATATGCTAGATTTGATTTTTTCAGTATGAAAATGCTGTTATGCCCTTCAATGAAGGCACTGTTGTTCAGTCACTAATGAAGAGATTAGTAGAGGGAGGGGCCAGGTGATTCTGGTCTAGAGATATTGACTGCGGAGATAACATTTTAGAATGTAAAGTATTTTTCAGTCTTTTAATTTTGCTAGAAGCAAGGTTCTGAGCTGACCCAGTTTAGTGTATGTGTGTGGGGGGTACTGGACATGTAACCAATATTAGGTTGCAGAGTGGCTTGCAATCTTCTAACTATGCCTGTGGTCTTATGACTTAAGTTTCATAGTGAGTCAGGCCCTAGACTTTAGGAAATCTTGCAAAATATGTCTATAGATGGGCAGACGGACATTGTGGAAGCTGCTGCAGAGGAGTAAACAATGCATTTATTCAGCAGATAAGAATAAAGGCCGAGAAGAGTGGGAGTTTTATTACCATATATGTAGGGGGTGCTTGAGAAAGTAACACTTTTCGTGTAGCATGAGTGGAAATGAAGGATATTGAATTGTATTAAAACAATATAAAACAGATAAATGAGTAATGCAGTATGTGCAGAACAAGAAATTGGTTAATTCCCAAGGGGGGGGGGATTATTTCATTTATGTTTCTAAAAGAAAGAAGGCCTCCAAAAAATTACTGGCATAAAGGACGTATGGAGCAAGACATCTCCAGTGAATGTTCCTATCCAGACGTCATATTATAAGCAGAAGTGCATGGTCCCCAAATGGAATTCAGAATTTGTTTGGAAAAAAAAAAAGAAAGAAAAACAATAAGGTGTCAGTATAACCGAGTCTCTGAATGAAAATCTAGTAGAGTTCAAAACTGGTGAAAGCCATGCCATTGAGTAAAATAGCTTTGTGATCCTTAGGGAATTTATGAACCTACACCCGTTTTCAATTAGTCCTTTGTCAAATATGACAATCAAAAGAAGACTGTAATGTATGGGATCACTATGCAGACATCATCTCCAGGAGACCCAGTGTTTTCTTTCATGGATGTGCCTTAGTAAATGCACTAAATTTTTAATCATCTCTGACTTGATCAGAAGCTAATCGTTTGGGTGCCATCAGTATTTAAGATGCTGGTAGTGAGTCAAAGATGTTTACAAACTCTATATGAGGAGTTTTAAGTTTAAGTCAATGTACAATTTTTACCATGTACTCATTTAAAAGTGTTCCATAGCATTTCATTGAATAAATGTGTACTTGTGCAAGTTAGCAATATAGATTTTTCTGATCTTTGTGTTTACAAAGGTAATGGAAGAATCCCACAAGGAATGTGCGATGCATTATCTGGAGGGAGAACGAAAGAAAGAGATAAGATGTGCTGACGGTACGCAGACAACATGCACATTATCGAACATCATCGTTTCAGATACTTAAAATAGGATTTCTTTGGCCATATGAATAAGGCAGTGCATGGTGTGCATGTGTTTGTGTATGTGTCCAAAGTTGCGTCTTGTTAGAGTGCCATTGTTCCTGGTCATACCATAGCTTTTCCTCAATGCTCTGTCTTCATTCCTCTCACGAGATGTTAGATTCCCTTGCAGTGCTTTGATAGACACACACACATTTGATGTTAAAAGCTTTGAAAGAATCATCAGAGAATAGACTAAAACTCCCAAAACAGCTATTCTTCAAAGTTTTTAACTTATCCTGTATATGTGTGTCTACCGACGCACTGAAAGTTTTTTTTACAGAATGGGATTTATATTTATTCCTGGTTTTAAGTTAAATGTGGTTAAAGCATTAATTCAACTGGAATAGTTGACTAGGAATTTAAATTTGAGAGTTTTCATTTCTGGTAAACCCCAAATTTCTTCTTCTTCTGTCACTTTGACTGAGATAAGTGCATTTATACCACCTGCCAGCCCTTGGTAGTTGTCTTTGAAATGTTTTGCGAGGATCAGTTATGGTACATTTCCTCACAGAAGCTGTATGCTGCAGGCAATCCAACATCAAGTGAAAGGCAAAGTTTACTTGATTTAGCCAAGAACAGAAATATGCATATTTCTATGCATGGGGGGGGGGGGGGGCTAGTAATCATGGACAGTTTACATTATTTTAGTAAAATGTTTCAATTTCTCTCAGATGAAATGACTTACAGGAGTCTCGAGGAATTAAATTGGTATAGTGTATATTTTTTTCAAAGGATTGTGGATTCTGAGACCCTTACATTTTTGAAGTTATCTAAACCTATAGTTCCCTCAATGTTGGGGATTCATAAATGCCAGAGTGACCTCCCTTTGAGACCAATAGTGGCTGCTGGTAAGTTCAAAACTGAACCCTTAGCCAAATTCATTGACATGAAGTGTAAGGGGTTTTTGAATTTAAGTCCCAGAATTTCAGGGACTGCTGGCACTTGGCAATTTAAACGCTCTGGCATATGATGAAAATGTTCTTTTCATCACAGGTGATGTGATTAATCTGTTTATGGTGATACCCCACTCTGTGGGACTGGAGTGGTTTAGAAAGTTTAAGTATTCAGGACACTCACTCCTAGAGATGATCAACTGTTAGTCAAAACATGTTCTAAAAGGGCCTCTAACAACTACATTTTCTTTGAGGGGGAATATTTTCACTAAATTTCTGGCATGGCAATGGAAGCAGTGTGTGCTCCAGTCTACGCCAATGTTTTGTTAGCAGTGTGGGAAGAGTTATTTGTGTTTTCATCAGAACTCACTTCCCATATTTATGCCTATTACAGATTCCTGGATAATATATTAACTTTGAGAAAGGGGTCTGTTGAGCAATGGGAAGTATTTTTTATTCAATGGGAAGCATCCACTTTCTTTTATTCGCTTCCTATATTAATGGGTCAAGGATCAACCACCTGGATGTTACAATAGCTAAAGGCACTATTGGTAAAATAGACAGCTCTGTTATTTACTGTAAAGAGACATTCTCCAATTCTTATTTGCATTTTACCAGTTGCCATCCCCAACATCAAAAGAGGGGAATTGTGAAAGAGGTAGATGGTATGGCTGTCTAGAGTGACTACTGATGACAATGTTTCTGAAACAGAATTACATTTTTTGTGTTCTTTGTTCTTGGATAGGGGATATTTTGAGTGGGTTATTAGATGATAAGGAGGAAATTTTGAGATATCGGCAAACTAGGTTTGCACTCTTTCTGAATGCAGTGGGCGAAGGAAAAAATTTTGATTCTCGTACCTATATAGAATATAGGCTCACCTTTGTGCCAACTTCAAGGACCAATAACAATACCAATAGATTGCCGGGCACCCAGCATTACTGCTGCACAGGTTAAAACAACACTGTCCAAGGCCAAGAATACAGCTTCTGTGGGACCTGACAGTATCCTTGGCTGTGTTCTACATGAACTACAGAGTGAACTGGCACCTCACCTGCGTGCCCTGTTCAATCACAGCCTCATCTCAGGCTTTGTCCATGCTGAATAGTGCACCGCTACAGTCATCCCTCTCCACAAAGAAGGCGCGACTACAGACCCTGGGAACTATCGCCCTATTAGCCTGACGACCCTGATATGCAAAGCTATGGAATGCATCATCATGGACTAATAAACAAGGATATAGGGAATCTTCACACTCTGGATCCCACACAGTTTGGTTTTGTAAAGGGTAGATCATGCCTGCTCAACTTTGTCAACTTCTTTGAGTCAGTCACCAGAGCTGTGGATGAAGGCAAGGTGGTTCATACAGCCTACCTTGATCTGGCCAAGGCTTTTAATACCATTCCCCACTCAGGAATCATAGAAAAACTCACTAAGCTAGGCATCAACCACTATATCTCTAGGTGGGTTGCAAACTGGCTCACGGATAGAACCCACAGTGTGAAAGTAGCTGACTCCAAGTCAGACTGATAATTAGTCATGAATGGAGTCCCACAGGGTTCGGTCCTGGGTCCTCTCCTGTTTAGTGTCTACTTTTCTGAAGTCCAGGCCAACATGAAGGGACTCTGGCTGACAAAGTTTGCAGACAATTGCAAGTTGGGAGCTGCTATTAACTCCCCAAATCATGTTGACATCCTACAGAATGGCCTCACTGTGACCGACTGGTGTCAGAACCATGGCCTTAAGCTCAATGCCAAAAAATGTGTCATCATCCCCTTTGGGAAAAACCCGGTTCCCATGAATTACCACATTGATGGTAGTCCACTGAACACAGAAGACATTATAAGCGATCTGGGAACACAGGTTGACAGCAACCTCTCTTTTGATCACCACATTGCCACAGTGGTCAGAAAGTCCTATGTGGCACATCTCATTACTAAGGGTTTTGCATCCAGGAAGAGAGGTTATTGTCTCCATCTACTCTTCCTTCTTTAGGCCAATCATCGACTACAATGTCCCATTTGGCATGTACCTCACTAGGCACGTGCAATGGCCGCAAAAGTGCCTCACAAAGAGGATCCTAGGCCTTAAACACTTGTCCTATATGGACAGACTCAAAAAAATCCAACTGTTCTTTGTCTCATATCGCCTACTTAGAGGCGATCTCTGCTTAACTTACAAAGCCATTCCTGACCCAGCTCTGTTAGAAATGCTGCATCTAAAGAAATCCCAATCCCTCCACGCCACACGCTCCAGAGACCTCAACCTCATTACCACAATTAACAGAACATGCTGGAGGGACAACACCAGTGGCTCTACTCAGCAGAGGCACTGGGAACTAAGGTTGGGTGGCACTATGCCAGGGTAATCCTATGGCTTGGCTTGTAAAAGCCCCAGGGCCATTAGCCTAGTACAACACCTATGAACCTATTATAAATAGCCAACGTTTAAAGCTTAGCATTTCAATACATGATGCTACTTGTGTAAATTTGTCAGAAGAAGTGATAACTACCTTTAAATCCCTGACTGATCTAATTGTTTTGTTTTGCTATGTAAGGCAAGTCTTAAGTTCTTGAACCAATGTACCAACAGCATGCAAAAACAATGTCTAGCTGGAAGGATACACTCTATTGTTTGATTAGAAATCCATTAACTTGGTACTTTTGTCTCAAATATAAGGACTTCTTCAGAGTTATTAAAACACATAAAACACACTAGTTTAAAATGATCACTGCACTAGTCATGACACTTCCTCATGAATAATTAATAACCTTCAAGTACCGTCAACAAATACTATTTGTAAGCAGTAAACAACCTAATCCAGTAATATAATAATTATTTAAATGAGAATGCTATGGAAACATAGTTAAAAGCCTACACTTTTACTTCTTCCTACACTTTTAACATTTGAACAGCTTCAATGTTTCTAAAATATTGAAAAAAAATAAATTATAAAACATTCCTATAGTGGTTTAGCTTTCATTTTCAAAACACTCATAATTGACACACTGTCACTGATACCCGGGGTGGGGGGGTTGTGGCATTTAGCTGCAGCTGCCACACCAACTCTTTAAATTCAAGCAGTGCATCTAAATTCACATCCTATATCAACCCTCAGAACCCTGCCAATTACAAAAAAAATATTTTTCCTTAAACCCAGCACATTGTGGCTGGTGCTGATTCAAGGCATTAATTGACTTATTCTTTATAATATCATGCAAGTGGTCCCTAATCCTTTCTTTTAATTTTCTGTTGGTTTTACCAACATAGAATGCTTCACATACTATACACACTATACAGTAAACCACCCAAGACATATCACAATTGCACCTACTGGGACAAATAAGGATCCTATCAAATCCCTTAACTGTTGTTTATGGTCCTTCATGGATAAACCTACAGAATTTACAGTGCCCACACTTGTGTTGTACAGATGTGTTACTTTCTAAAACAAAATTTTTAATAATTTTCCCCTTACTGAAAACAGTTACAGGATGGTCACCTAAACTAAGTTTCAAACCACCATTAAAAAACAAATTCCAGTTCTTATTGATGGAATCAACATATCTTTACACATCGCAGCTGAAAGGATTAATAGGAATTAATGAACTCCAGGAAATAGGGCAGCCACGGTGGTGCAGCGGTTAGCGTTGCCGCCTCACAGCAAGAGGTTCTCCGGTTCGATTCTCTGCTGGGGTGCCTTCTGTGCGGAGTCTGCATGTCCTCCCTGTGGTCGCGTGGGTTTCCTCCGGGTGCTCCGGTTTCCTCCCACATCCCAAAGACATGCAGTAGGTGGATTGGACACTCTAAATTGGCCCTAGGTGTGAGTGTGTGCATGTGTGTGTGCCTTCTGTGGAAGGTTGGGCGCTGGGCTGGCAACTCGACACCGTAAAACTCCACTGCCAATCATGAGTGGACAGATGATCCGCTGTGGCGACCCCTAACTGGGAAAAAGCCGAAAGAAGAAGAAGAATGAACTCCAGGAAATGTTGGGCAAGTGTATTGGTACACGAGTAGTTTACCCAGTTAATGGAGGGATAGTTGAAGTCCCCTAGTAAGAGAGTGTTAAGTTGGACCCTAATATTCTCCAGGGTGCTTAGGAATGTGGAGTGCGAGTCTTGGGACATGGTTGGGGAAGTATAGCAAGCTACGACCTGAATCGCTGTCTTACCCAATGTTAGCTACACCTGAAGTATCTCTGATGCATTATGTTGGGCTACTAGTCTGGAGGTGTGTGCATCCTTTATGACTATGGAAACACCACTGCCTTTGGAGCTTCGGTCTAAGTTCTGGGGCCGAAAGGTGTGGAATGAGTTATAGCCTGGTAGTGCAGGCATGCTCTCTGCTGCCTTGAACCAGGTCTCTTACAGCACAAAAGTCGATGTTCTCCATTTTAAGGAGTGCATTGAGTGAGTGAGTGCATTTTGAGATTTAGACTTCAAGCGTTCAACAACATGACCCTCAGATTGCATTTGTTTGTATAGGGGTGGAATGAGCCTTGGCCAGTATCCGGAAGCCCACGGGTGACAGATGCAGGCCATCTCTGGCAAAGCATCGAGGTCTGTCAATCATGTCATCCCAGGCAGACAGATACTGGATCCCCTTAGAATGACACCAGAAACTTGTTGAAATCTGCCATTTCCTGCTTGTACTGTGGTATCATTCTGGGTGATGGTAGGATGCTGCTCCAGGCAAGGGTCATACCCACCTGGGCTACATAATCCGAGAGCTCCTCCATGTCTCTTTTCATGTAGTCCAGGGAGGTACATCTCAGGTCATTCACACCCACATGGACAATAACAGAGTCATATTGTACCTGTTGTTGAGCGACCTGACTGCATGCGTTATGTGGTGGATTCTGGCACCTGACAAGCAGCTGACTGTTACTTTCTCCTTATTCAACCTAGTGAGTGGGACATCAGTGTGCCTCACTATCGAATCACCTATGGCTAGTGCGTTGGGAATGCTGTTTTGCCTTAGGGTCTTTGGTTGAGTGGCACACTGTTTTTAGGAGAGTTATGTGTCTCGTGATTAGTGTTGTGTGCTGGTGGTTGAGTGCATTTCTACCTTGGAGGTCTCTGCTGCTTGGGTAGATTTTTATTGAGAGCCTCCATGAAGGTGAGTGTGTGGTTTGTGTTTTTATCTGAAGACAGTGCTGGTATGTGTTCTGGAGGGCTGTGTGTTCCATGTGGTGTGGTGCAAGTCTTGACCTTCTCCTCTTGACCAGCTATTCCGGTCTTGGCTGGAGAGTGCGTGGCTTCCAATTTGGATATATAAATGCATCTTTCGCAAGTCTGAGGGATGCCGGTGTACATGAGGCAGTTGCTACATTGTCTCAGGATGCCCAAGTTCACCAGGTTAATAAGAGAAAACACAGAGAACTGACCTTTAGACATTTTATATATAAACAACTTAAATGTAGTATTAAAAATTTCTGTGACATTAAGAGAAAAGTCAGAAAAATATTTTTTTCTTTTACATTATTAACACATTTACCATTTTCAAGCCCCCCCCCCCCCCCCCCAACATACACACAAAGGACAGAATTGTCAAAAGAGAGACAGATGGTAACCTTCTCAACTAGGTGCACTAATACTGTTCAGAGAAATGTCTTTTATGCTTTTTTTGTGACATCCTTTCAGAGAGGGTGCATAACTGGTATACAGATCCATGTTAAGAAACTCCCACTTACTGAGATAATCCTTACAGCGGTAGAGTGCATAAGCATTTTCTAGTCCACAAAGGAAATGTGAACATTGATGGCAACCATAATATACAGCTGAATTTATTTTAACATACATTTGCTGATATACCCTTGTATTAAAACATTAAGAAAAGGAAATTACGAGTATTTTAACTGTGCAAAACTCCACATCTGAGTGCATCTTTCTTTGTGTATGTATGTACATATTTTATACACATGTATGTTTGTGTGTCTATATCTGTATATGTGTGTATATATATATATATATATATATATATATATATATATATATATATATATATATATATATATATATATATATAGCTATATGTGTGTGTGTGTGTGTGTGTGTGTGTGTGTATATATATATATATAAGTGCTACAGACTCCTGAAAGCCCAAAACCTGAAACCAAAATCTTGAAAGTTTAAAATACTGACTCTCATAATACTGAAAACACATAGGATACCAACACTTATTATATTCCAGCACAAGTACATGCAGAAAGAAAGACAAACCATATTACTCTTCAAGTATAAACAGGGGGGTAAGCCCCCCTACACCCTCTGCTACTTAAATATATCAACTCTGAGATTGCACTTAGGGTAGTGAAGTGCAATGTTGAAGATGATGTATTTAAGTAGCAAGGGATGTGGAGGCACAGGGAGGCTTGCACCCCTGTTTATAGTTGAAGGGTAATATGTTTCTGCATGTCCTTGTGCTGGAAAATATTAAGTGTTGGTATCCTGTGTGTTTTCAGTATTATGAGATTCAGTATTTTGAGTTTTCAGTATTTTGAACTTTCAAGATTTTGATCTCAGGATTTGGGGTGTCAGGATTTTGTAGCGCTCCCATATATATATATATATATATATATATATATATATATATATATATATATATATATATATATATATATATAGACTGCGGTGGTGGTGCTGCGGTAGCGTTGTCGCCTCACGTTCGATTCTCAGTTAGAGCGTCTTCTGTGTGGCGACTTGCGTGAATGGGCGTTCCTTCGTTGAAGGTTGTGCGTTAGGCTCGGCAAGCCAGCACGTAAAACTCTACTGCCAATCATTAGTGGACTGGAGTTCCGCTGTGGCGAATTTCTAACCGAAAAGCCGAAAGAGACAAACATATATATATATATATATATATATATATATATATATATATATATATATATATATATATATATATGTATGTATTTATATAAGTATTTACACACACACACACACACACACACACACACACACACACAGGTGTATATATAAGAAGTACATGTGTGTAGCACATATCTTACATGTATGTGGAATGGATAAATAGATTATATGCCTCTGTGAGTGTTTACTTCCTATCCTTTAAATTCAAACAAATCAAAATGGAAATTGTGTAACTGTATGCGTGTATCTATACATAAGCACACAATATATACATATATGTATAAAGTGTATGTATGTAGCATGTGTAATACTGGGATGCAGTACAATGTGAATACATCTAGAGAGAAATATGCAATAGTTACTTTTGTAATTAGTCACACATGCACCGACCTATGGCTGTGCATGTGTGTGTATACATAACACACAGACACACACACAGATGCACACAAATGTATACACAGGGTGTGTGGGCATGTGTGTATTATATAATTCTCATCATCCTAATCAGCTTCCTTTTTCCTACTTGCTGCATGTCCCAAATCTTTTTCACCCTACCAGTTGTTAGGCTCCACTGTAATGGTTGTTCCATTCCAAAAATTATAGGTTTAGTTTGTTTTCATACTATCTTAGGATAACAAAAGTAATACAAATGGAATTATCCCCCACCCTTTTGTTTTGTGAAGCCATAAAATATTCACTTGCTGATTTCTAGTCAGTCAGAGAACAGTAGCATCTTATAGCGCTGTGAGTTAAATATGCGTTCAAACAATTTGTTATTTATAACAACGTTAACATTGTAAAGTTAAACATTATTAATGTGTACATTCTAGTAAATGATGTGTAATGTTAGTTATTCAGTATCACACCTTGGCTATGTGTTCTACATGTAATCTTTGTCAAATATCTTTATGGCAGTATTTTTTCTTTGTCTTGCTAAGTGCATTTATTGCTTATTATCTTTGACAATGTAGCCCAGGTCATGGATGATAAGGGTTCTGGGTCAAGTTAACTTTTCTTGCTAACAAAATATAAATAAATACAAAATAGAAAAAAGGGGGTAAACATGACAGAAATAATTAAGGAACTTGTAAAGCACATTTTGATTCTGCATTATTCATGACAGAAAAACGTCCCACTCTAGGCACTGTGAAGTGGCAGACAGACTTACTTTGGAGTCCTTTCCAATAGTAGTTGTCACATGTACATGATACCACAAGGTTCATTTCCTGAAGTGAGGGTTTTCACACCTCAGGATGAGAGTGTGGGGGAAGTCCTGTCAATTCCTTTAGAACTACAAAAGCATCCCTTTACAAAAGACTGCTATTTACCTATTTTTTGCTGGAAGTAGCAAATAGCTATTTATAGCATTGACCAAACTCTGACAAGACACATAAATGAGGCTTAGTCAGGAAAGCATAAAAGTAGCTTTACTACAGAAGGTGTGTGTTAAGACTACAGTGCTTCACACTCCTGCCATTCTGGCATAAGAAAACAGCACAACTTCCTTATATCATGACTCGTATAAAGAGGACTTGAAATGTATTCTGGGAAGAAGGAATCAAAGCAAGAAAACAAGATAACATTGTGACACCCCATCACTAACCCCAGTAATCAAGGAGCCTCAGTCCTCACCACTGGCAACAGTGGGTGATGTACGCACTGGGCAGATGATAGGTACACACACAGTATTTCCATATGCAGCTCTCTGCATCATGTGCAGCTTCCCTTAAGAGCACACAGAGACCACAGTCAGTCTGAGGCTGGTTTCTCTCTCCTCCAGGTCCCCACTAGCACAGCTATAGAATTGAAATCTCAGCTGAGTGACCAAGCTAAGGCCTCCAGCACCCTTTCTGTCCATTCAGTGCTTCGTGTCCCTCCCCAAGTACCTGACACACACACACTGAGGTTTGATTCACACACCTGGGA
This sequence comes from Protopterus annectens, assembly GCF_019279795.1. NCBI lineage: Eukaryota > Metazoa > Chordata > Ceratodontiformes > Protopteridae > Protopterus > Protopterus annectens. Next base: position 276,436,864 of record NC_056743.1, read on the forward strand.
AAGGCTGGTACATGCTTACTAGCTATGCCTCCTTCTGCCCAAACTATAAGGCAGTTATTACTGCCACAAGTCATAGGTTCATAGGTTCATAGTTTATTACTAAGCTAACTGCCCTTGTGAGCCATTTTAAGCCTAGCCAGTTATCCCTTGTGAGACTCAAACCCTGAACCTTGGGTTTGTAAGGCAAACACCTTAGCCATTAAGCCACCCTCCCATCAGTTGCTTTAAGGCCCCTAAAAAGGGTGTCCAATCTTACTGTGTAATGTTACTATCAATACAAATGGTAGTTTGACCAAGAGCATGGCCCACAGTGTCACCAAGTACTCTCAAGACGTAAGTATGTCTCACAAGTATCAGCCACAATGATAGGTTTAAATGTATTTAATAATAAATAATAAAAGAACAAGAAAATATTTGGTAAAGAATCAGTTACATCAGAGTTCAAAATCACAGGAAATACTTAAAACAACATTGCAGGACAGTCTCAAATAGATACAGACAACATCTGAGCGTTTGCTGTATTCCTTATTGAATCTAAGAGAATTACTATCCCTTGTTAAGTTACTTACAGAGCAAGGCAGGTGTGGTGAATGGGTCTTGTAAGGTCAAAGACAAAATCCAGAATACTTTGTCTCTCTCAGAGAGTTCTTAAATTAATATCTCAAATATTGCTGCTGAGTAAGCTTGCAGGATGACATCACTTCTTGTCATCTGACTTTAGTTCCCAAGCTAAACCCCCGTCGTTAGAAACTGCCAGCCTTTAGCATCCACCTGTGAAAAATACATAGCCCTCAGATCTTTGCAACTGCTAGAAGACATAAAATAATAAAATACTTACAGGACAATGCAGAAGACTCCTTAGTTTTAGACATCTTGTCTCCTTGCTGCATCAAAACAATCTTTTATGGTATTGTTATAAAGTAATTTAATTGCAACTATTTTTCTGATGTTTTGCAAGTTAACTTTTTTTATGTTCCAGTTTCCACTGTTAAAATATGTACATTTACACAGTTACAATAGTTTATGTAGATTTCTGTTCTCTTCCAGTAGGTACACTGTGGACACATCTCTAAGCTGAGTACTCTACAAAATATCTCTTCAGCACACATCTGTACAAACCATCTTATATGACATACAGTTCTAATACATTTGTAACACAAGCATACAAATCATGTTGCTATTTACAAATTACATATAATTTACAAAATTCCAGATAGCTGGGATGGCACTATCTCCTTGTGTCACACACACTACCAAGGCAGACCCCATCAGCTGCCATTTTGTGGGAAACGCATTAAAATTGTAAAATAAACACTTGAAGTGATTTTTGAGGTAGTAAAATAGCTTGGAAAACAAAGATACAATGAAAAAAAATATTTTTGAGTTCTAAGGTGGTTTTCCTTGAAAGTTGTGTGCTAGGTTTCATAGGAAGTTTGCCCCATTTCCTGTAAGTAGTGTAGTCCAGATACAGACTGTACTCTTCCATCATTAGGCCAGTCATCGAGTACAATGCTCCATTTGGCATGTACCTCACTAGACACCTGCAACAACTGGAGAGGTCACAAACGGACCTCACAAAGAGGATCATAGGCCTTAAACCCTTGTCCTATATGGACAGACTGAAAAAAAACTCCAACTATTTTCTGTCTCGTATTGCCTACTTAGGTATCTCTACTTGACTTACAAAGCCATGTCTGACCCAGCTCTGTTAGAAATCAATTTGCTCTTCCTGTCCTAATTTATATTTTTGGAGTGATTGACTGGCCCCAAAAAGTGTTGGATAGACTGGATATTAAAGCAAGAAGAATGCTTCATGCTTACCAAATGATTTATAAAAATCAGTGTATACCAAGGTTATATATTCCCTGGCCCGAAGGAGGGATTGGCCTCTTTGAAATTGATTACATGTATAGATCTTCAGTCGTGAGACTCCACACACATTTACTGACCTCACGAGATCCAAATGTAGTGAAAATTTTGAAACATGAGGAGAATAAATCTAAGATGACGTCTCTGTTTAATTTAGCAGGAAGATATAGACATCAAGCAGGAATGGAAATCAAACCAGAAGTGGATAAAAACTAGGCATCAACTGAATGGGCCAAAAACCAAAAGAAAGAATATAAGGTGAAGGACCAGATAAGGCAAGAAATTTGAAAAAAAACATATAGTTGCAAGTATAGAAAACTTCTGGAAGACCCTGATGGTGATCAAGAATGAACACAGAAATGGTTAAGGAGAGGTGAATTCGAACCAAGAAATGAAAGGTTAATATTGGCAGTCCAAGATAGTGGGCTATATACACACTGGTTTACAAAGTCCATTGAACATGTGGGAGAAAACAGACATATGTAGGTTTTGTAAAACCAAATTGGAAACAGTCACACACCTTGTTGCTGGTTGCGATGCACTAATGGCAGAGGGACTGTATACTGAAAGGCATAGTAATGTAGCGAGACTGTCACACTGGAAATTGTGCAAACATTATGGTATCGAAGTGGCTGAAAAACACTGGAAACATGAGCCACAAAAAATCATAGAAAATGATGTAGTTTGTCACATGGGATCACCCAATACCAACAGTTCAAAAGATAGATACTAGAAAACCGGATATAGTAGTCCAAGAAAAGAAGACAAAAGTAGCATTTCTAATATCAAGTTTATTTTGAATGCTATTTGATCTAAATGTAATTATATTAAATAGATGTATATAGCAGTATGAATTGTTTTTAAAAGTTACTATCTGTTCATACGATGTTGATTCATCAAATGTAGAGTCTCCATTGTTTATGTCTGGGATACTTTAAAATCATATTTGTATGGACAAAAAGTCAGAGATGGTATAATAAAAAAAAAATTGGGGGACAAAATTGTTAGATATTCAAAGTAAATTAGACTCTTATAAGCACAATAATAAAATAAAAACATGATGTATGGACAAGAATTGAAGAAATAAAATAAACAAGCTAAATGATACAAAGAAAATTTTAACCCATAAAGTTAAAAATAAGCACAGAGAGAAATAAGTTTTTTGTCTTGCTCCAAATATACAATACTTACATAGATAAAAAAAAAAAAAAAAAGATTGAATAAGCAAAATCATATCAAAGGAAAATTTTCTCTCTAAGGAAAAAAAAAGAATGTTTCTAGTCTACCAGAAATATTAGATGAATTAAATTCACTTTAATAAAATTAATCATAAACACATTAACATGGAACCTAATGATAAAATAAAGGGAATTTTTAACTACAAACATGAATAAAAACTTAGATTAAACTATTGGATACTATATTTCAAATATATACATTATATGTTGTTTAAACACAAATAAATCAAACAAAGCACCAGGTAATGATGGTATTATACCAGAGATATATAAATTCTTTTAAAAGTACATACTACTTATTAATACATAAGGTTTTTTGCCCAAAATGAGCCTAATAACTCCCCCATCTTGGCAATACACATTTATTTTAGCCAATTTTAAAATAAATAAAGACTAGATGTACTTACTTCATATGACCCATTTCATTACTTAATGGATTATATATGTTTATGGTTTATGAGTATTTTTTTGATAGATTGAAGACAATCATCCCAGGCATTTAGATATAGATTACTTGTTTACCTTACTGAAGTGCACAGACTTCTCAGATGCATTTGTAAATCTAATTGAGCATCTATACAAAGGAGCATTGGCTTACATTAAGATAGGAACATATGTCTCACAAAAAAATACCCATTCTCTCCAGTACTATTCACTTTAATAATAATGGAGGGGGCTAATAATCTCATCAATACTACTATATATAGGGATTTGAAATAGATGAAAAAAACAAAAAAAAATTCAACTTTTTGCAGATGGCTAATTAATACAGCAGCATCTTCTTCTATACAGTCTCTGAATAATATGTTTTTACTATGGAGAGAGAGACTTACAATTATTAAAAATTATAATATTCCCCATATACTATATAATATCAATCATATACCCCACCACCAAAAATAAATAAATAAAAATACATACAATAATAATATTATTTTAAATTTCCCTAAATACCCCTAAGATTTATTATAAAAGTTATTACTTTGTTAATAGATCAGTCATATGTTGCAAAATGGAAAGATGCTGGGGGAATTAATTAGTATTCACCATGAAAAATCTCCTTACACACATAAGATATGATTGTAAAAATATGCTCTATGCTATAGTTTACTAAAAATTTTTTGTACTTCACTATTGCACCAAAATATATAGTAGTTTATCCATTATTATTAAAACAAGCATTTGATCTGAGAGAAACTTGTTGGTTAGAAGTTCAGACCTAGACAACACATCTCATTAATAAAATTGATTATTATTTCTAAATCTCTTATATTATTCAACACTCCTGTACCTCAAAGTGTTAAAAGGGTTAAGCTTCCCTGTTATGGTCTTCTAGCAGCAGTGGCTAGAAAATAATAACATATGGAATTGATGACAATAAAATCAAGAACTACTGTTATTTTATTGAATGTTATAATCAAAAAGTAGCATTGATCATTGAAATCACCACACCCAGTGACTACAGTGACTTGCATACAGAGAGACACAGAGCTATAAAATACCTGGATCTGCAGACAGAAATGAGAGCCTTGTGGAAGAAAGATAACCAGACAGTTCCAATAGTAATAGGAGCAACAGGCCTTATAAAAAAGAATTTACAATCATATTTAGATATGTTACCAATTCATGTAACACCATACAAATTGCAGGAGGAGTCATTATTGGGCATATTATGGGTGCTGCGAAGAGCACTTTTGGCTGACTTCAAAGAGTGAAACAATGCTAATTTCATGAACTTTAATCGTACTTTGACTTAGAAATGGGGTCCATTCCCGTCATGGTATAGAAACCCAAAAGATTGGAGTAAAAGTAAAAAAAATTAGAAATGCTACATCTAAACAAATCCCAGTCCCTCTACACCACACGCTCCAGAGACCTCAACCTCATTACCACAATCAACAGAATGTACTGGAGGGACAGGTTCATAACCCAGATACTGCCCATGCTATGGAACAGACTTCCCATACATGTCAAGCAGAGCACCTCGCTGACCCTCTTCAAGAGAAATCTTGATGAGTGGATGGGAAATAGAAAATTCACCCCAGGGATAACTCCAGTGGCTCTACTCGACAGAAGCACTGGGAACTAAAGTCGGGTGGCATGATGCCGGGGTAATCCTATGGCTAGGCTTGTAAAGGCCTCGGGGCTTATTAGCGTAGTACACACATATGAACCTGTGAGACATTTGGGGATGACCTGCCAGTGAGTTCATCAACTTCCAAAATGTTTCTTGGCTATAAAGGACAGAGTTTTAGGTGGAAGTGAGAAGATTTGTGATATGTTGTCTATTAGCCATTTTAGCTATGTTTCTCATCTCTCTGAAGTGATCTTGGTTTTCTAGTCTGAGGGACTTTTCCATGCTTTCCAAGCATTGTTCCTGATCTTATAGAGTGTCTTAAATTCATCAGTTAGCCACTTAAGAGAATCCTTACAAAGTCTACTTATTTGAAAATAATAAAAATGCTGCATCAAAAGTCCCAGCCAAACACTTATTCACCACAGTTTTAGCGCTTTCGTTCCAAAACACAGGAACTGCATCAGAAGCTGTAACAGAGATCGTTTTTCTGGTCAAGTCTACTTATTTGTGAGTAGTGGGTCTCCTGTAGTGTGATTAGGAAAGTAGTAATGTTCTTGCCTATATCATTAGGATTGAGTTTGGATAAGAGATCATCTCTGCAATGCTGCAAGAGCTAGGAATGTAGGTTCTAGATATTTTGCAATTATGTTGTTTAGAAGGTGATTAGATTTTTTGGGGGATGGCAGATTTTGAGAGGGGAGGATTAAATGTGGAAGTAATTGGGCAGTGGTGACTTCAGGAATGAGACATTTTTTGAATGGAGGGGCATTTGTTAGAAATCAGAAGGTCAAGTACATGAAGATTGGTTAGGTTGAGTAAATTCTGATAATAGCTATGGGAGGCCAAGGTTTGTAAGGATGACTTCAGCTTTGTTATATTTTGGATTTAGTAGACTGATGTTGAATGTATTTAGAGTGATTATGTTCTTGCAAGAATTTGTTGTCTACAGTGTCAGAAAGTAAAGCTTTGAATTTGAAAATATTGAAGTTGGGGGAGGTCGGCAGCTGGTATTTTCAAATGCAGTTGTTCAAAGCTTAGCCATCTGGGTCATTGGCTGTAGACCTTTGTATCTGGGCATTTATTTTTTATGCTGCTGTTTAAGACTAAATGTACTACCTCCTAATGATACTCTGATATTGCATAGGAAGATATAGTTAGGGAATTCAGAGATGGCTAGAATATTGGGGTTACTGGATAGGAAGGCTGGCAATTATTCCAATTTTAGTATACAGCCTACATTCAGCATGGCAATGTATAGTTAATCAGTAGTGGAGAAATGCTGAGGGTTTTGCATTGGATTGATATAGCTGCGTAACAACAAGATTTGGATGAGTGGAGTACATTTAATAAGAAATCTAAGAAATGTTTTGGTTACACTCATTTTGATGGAATGGGGATATGTTTGGGTTGGGAGTACTACTTCATGGACGGTGAGTATAATGGATTAAGTTTTTTTTTGTAGGCAGGAGAAAAGTGTGGATGGTGTGGGTTGAAGCAATGATGGACGTGATGTCGGAAAACATGTAGCATATGTATTAGATTTTTTAGTGAATGCTGTTGGTGTGGATTACAGAGCAGGTGTTCATGTTTCACTGTTGCAGTCATTACATTTGGGTTATCTGCTTGCAGGTAGCCCTCAGTCGGCCTGATTAACAAAGTTTTGGATCCTGCTTCAGTTGCTGTCCCTTCTTCCATGAAGTCAGGTCGTCAGGGGTATAAAACATGCAGTTGACGCCATTACATCAGTCTTTCTTGCTGTGCGGTGCCCGAAGCAGAATCAGTTTGCAAGTGCCGGTAGGCCAACTCCTGAAATTTTAGTCTTCAACTAAAGCTAAGTACCCCATTGGGGAAACTTTTTCTTGCTCCTTACTGATGTCAGTAAAAGTTAATAATTGCATTACTTGTGGAAAGCAAATACCCCATAAAGATTTTCATTCGTACTGTATTACTTGCCTAGGCCCTGACCACGACGTACCTTGCTGTCGGTTTTGTGCTTTACCTAATCAGCACACTGTCTGTCGTCGGTATATTTTTGCCTCTAAATATTTCGGTTCTCAGTTTAAATATTCAGAAATGTCATCGGTTAGCCATCCGACTACCGGGATTCCGAAAAATTGCAAAGATAAAGACAGAGACAGGCCGCCGAGGCCAGTTTGCCGGTATTCAGTGAGGCACTTTTGCAGCCCCTGATACCAGCTACTTCTGATTCACAGGCCACTACTGAGACCCATTCGGAGTCCAGTATGCCTCAAGATGCTTCAACTATGAAACCCATGGATGTCTCTACCTTGGATGGGTCTGGAGCCGCTGTGCAGGCACTGGCTTCTGAGGGTGTATTCAGGCCTAGCACTTGCATATTAAACCGATGCCTCCTTCTTTACTTAGGCCTAAATCTCGATCCATGTCTAAAAAAACCAACGCCCAGGCCACATGCTCAGGCCTCTAGGCCTAAAAAAACAAATTATAAGAATGGCTGAACATCTAATAACTCTAATCAGGGGTAGCCAACCACCCCCCCCCCCCTCCTAAGATGCCTAGGACTGAAGTTGATTATGAATCTTCTGATCAGGATTCTGTTTTTTCTGACTCTTCTGATGATCTGGATTTGTCCTTACCTACTTATGAGGATTCTGATGCAGAGGACTCTATTCCCTCTGCTTCCCCTCCTGAGGATTTTTCTTTTGGGGAAACCTTACATACTCTTAAGGGAACATTTCCACTGGGAAAGCCAGGATTTTTCTGATTCAAAAAAGAGGCTTAAGGATTTCCTTCTCCAACCTCAGCATAGGCCTTTAGCTGTTCCTCCTGTACTAGACATTGTTGATGATGCTTTTTCAGAATCTAGTTTGACCCCTGATTCCCTGCCTCCTGCTCCCAGAAAACCTGACAGATACTACAGGGTCCCCCGTGTCCCACAGGTTCCTTTTCAAAAATCCTATTGCAGATCTAGAGACTATTTCATAGGGGCCCAAGGGCATTAAGGCTTCTATTGCTAAAAATCCTACCCCTTCTGATAGAGACTCCAGTGCACTGGATAGATGGGGTAAGAAGGTTTATACTTCTGCAACCTTGGCCATTAGGGCTTTAAGCTGCCAGTTTCTTGTGTTAAAATATCAGCAACACGTTATTGGACTGCTTAAACAGAAAATTATTTTGATTCCTGTGTGGGAAATAAAGAATTACAGGATTTAATGCATTCTGCCAAACAAGTTGGAAAACATACTTTGCAATGTGGTTTTGATTCATTAGAGGCCTCTTGCAGGGCTGCTGTTACTGGGTCTGTGATTAGAAGGCATGCTTGGCTTAAGGAGCAATCTTTGCCTGATCATGTTAAAGCTAAATTGTTGGATGCTCCTTTAAATCAGGACCACCTGTTTGGCAACAAGGCTGAGGAATTTCTTAAAAAGATGGAAGATAAAGCTAAATCTATGCAAACTGTTAAAGATTTTTTACAAGTTCATCCTCATAGATTTAGAAGGCACTGGCCCTCTAAGAATTGGTCCTTATCAGCCCCTTCCAGGTCTTCTCAAGCCAAACCCAGACACAGCAAAAACCCCAGGTTTCAGTCCCAGGGGACTCACAGAACTAAGCAGTGGGGGGCCACCACTTCCAAGTCTGGGAATAATAAGACTCCCCCTATGGTAAACTGTGTCTCCATGACTTCCTTTTAAAATTTCCAAGCACTTAACAACTGACTGCCCCTTTGGGGGGAAAGATTGCTCTGCATGCAAAGAATTTGGGAACTCATTACCCAGGACAAATGAGTTTTAAATATAGTGTCCCAGGGATACAGACTTCACGTCCACATGTTGCCAACACCAACTGGGTGGCTGGACCTACCCCCAAATCAGTGGGCAGAGGCCCAAAAACAAGTACTTTCTCTCTTAGGCATGGGGGCTATTCAACTGGTACCAGAAGAGGAAAAGAGACAAGGTTTCTACTCGAGACGTTTCCTGGTACCCAGAAAAGACAATTCATGGCATCCTATCCTGGACCTGTCTACTCTAAACACCTTTTTGGAGATTCCAAAATTCAAGATGCTGACTCTTCACCAATTACTTCCTATGCTAGGCAAAGATGCCTGGTTGGCAAACCTAGATTTAAAAGAAGCATACCTGCACATCCCAATCAGGGAATCTTGCAGAAGATACCTACGCTTCAAAGCAGGCTACACTCACTATCAGTCCTCTGCACTGCCCTTTGGCTTATCTACTGCGCCCAGGGTATTCACAAAGTGCCTAGCTCCAGTTATTGCATTTTGCAGGCAAAGAAATATTCAAATATACCCATACCTGGATGATTGTCTAATTCAGGCAGAAAGCCAGGGCATACTTTTGAATCATCTGGCCTTTGTAAAAAGGGTTCTAACTTGTCTGGGGTACACCATAAATGAAAAGAAATCACACCTGGCACCCTGTCAACAATTTATATTCCTGGGAGCAAGCTTGAATACAACTTCCCAGATGGCTTACCTCACGCCAAAAAAGCAAATTCATCTGACAACCTACTTCAAACAAGTGGTCACAAAAACCCTGCTGTCTGCAAGACAAATACAGCAAGCCTTGGGGTTCATGGCCTCCTGCATTCTTCTAATTCCATATGCAAGACTGCATATGAAGAAACTACAATGGTATCTAAAAAGCCTATGGTGTCAACATTCTCAAGACCTAGAAACAGTGATTCCTATCATACCTTGCCTACGCCTAGAGTTCCTTTGGTGGGCAGAGGCCTGCCACCAAAACAAGGGACTACCTTTCACACCACCCCCTGCTGCCCAAACCCTAACAACAGATGCATCAGACTATGCATGGGAGGGCTCAGCTGGCAGGGAATTGCATTCAGGGCAAATGGAACCCAAGTCAAATGCACCTGCATATCAATCAAAAAGAAATGTTAGCTGTACAGAATGCTCTGACAGCCTTCAAGGACCACATTCTTCCAGGACAACTAATGGTAAAGACGGACAGCACTACTGTTTTATGTGGTTCATAAACAAGCAGGGGGGTACACATTCTTACCCCCTCTGCAGACTAGCCATGGCATTGTGGATCACAGCTTTGAGCTACCAAGTGCACCTACAAGCTCAATTCCTGCCAGGAAAATTAAATACACTGGCAGGCGGACTAAACAGAAACCCCATGGACCCACACAAGTGGAAACTGGAACCAAGGATTTTCAACATGTTGACAAACAAATGGGGGAGCCCAAATATAGACATGTGTGCCTCTCCCCAGAACTACCAATTGGACAAATTTTACACAAGGACTCCCCACAAACCAGCCTGGAAAGTGGATGCTCTGTCCTTCAGCTGGAAAAACCTATCAGCCTATGCCTTCCCCCCTCTGCCTCTGCTCTCCAAAGTACTACTAAAAATCAAACAGGACAAACCAAGGATGATTTTGATTGCTGCAGACTGGCCGCCCCAACACTGGTACCCCCTCCTGCGCGGTGTGTCACAGTTATCTCCATGGCACCTGCCTCAGACTCCTTACCTGCTGTCTCAGCAAGAGAACCAGATTCTGCACCCTCAGCTTCCAACACTGAACCTTGCAGCCTGGCTAATTACTTAATCTCTCCTTTACCATCCCTCAGCAAACCTGTGATGGATATCATTTTAGAGGCAAGGAGGCCTAGTACTAGAAACTTTTATGCTGAAAAATGGAAAAGATTCTGTGCCTGGAACCGATCTCAAGGGATGAGCACAGCAGTGCCCAATTTACCTCAGATTTTGCAATACTTAACTGAGATGCTTCACAAGGGCCTGTCTTTTTCCTCCATTAAAATACACGCCTCATCCATTTCAGCTCATTATAACACAGAACCTCCCCTCTTCTCTCATCCGCTGCACAAGCAGATGTTCATCGTGCATACAGCTGCAGTCATAACAGATGGGTTCTAAAGAACCAGCTGACAGCATTTTCTTCAGTCTTTCTTTGAAACCAAAGTCTTCTTGTTTCCATTCCCTCTGTATACCTTGTTTACAGTTTTGTCTAAAAATGCAAAGATACTTCATTGGCGGTGTCTCCTGTGAATGTGGACAGGTCTACCTCCACTCAAGGTGTCTTCAGACCTTAAGCAGCCATGCATTCTAAGAGACAAGCTACACAGGGCCCATCTCCAGGCCCCATGCCTAAAACAGATGCTTAAAATGGCTGAGGATTTAATTACTCTTATCAGGGTTCTCAACCAGAGTGGAGGAAGAATCCCTTCCTCTGATCAGGGCTCCATTATTTCAGAGCACTCTGATGATCAGGAACATTCTTACTCCCCTTTTGAAGATTCTGATGCAGAGGAGTCCATTCCTTCTGAGAGGATTACTCATTTGGGGAAACTTTGCAGATTATTCAGATTCCAAGAAAAGGCTTAGGAATTCCTCTTGCTACCTCAGCACAGACCTCTGGCTATACCTCCTGTCTTGGACATCCTAGATGATGCTGACAGGTACTATAGGGTTCCTGACTCACACCAATTCCTATACAAAAGCCATGCTGCTGACCCAAAACCATCTGGAATTAAGGCCTCCACTGCTAAAAATCCATTACCAAAAGGTATATACCTCGGCTACCTTAACCATGAGGGCCTTAAACTGTCAGTTCCATATGCTAAAATACCAACAGTTTTTGTTATCACAATTGAAAAGTAAAATGTCACAAGTTGAACAACCAGACTTGAAGGAGTTGCAGGATTTGATGCATAGTGCAGAACAAGTGGGTAAGCATACCTTACAATGTGGTTTTGATGCTCTAGAGGCCTCATGTAGAGCTGCTGTTACAGGATCAGTCATATGTAGACATGCCTGGCTCAAGGAACAAACCTTGCATGATCATGTCAAAGCTAAATCAATGCAAACTGTGAAAGATTTTCTACAGGTACAATAGAAATTGGCCTTCCAAATATTGGTCCTTTCCAGCCACGGACAGACCCCAAAGAGGTAGATGAGGCAGACAATGGCAAGCTCCTACACAAAGAGGTGGTGAGGATAACTTGCAATCATTCGGAAAGCAAGCCCAATGACTTTCCCTTTGCATGCCAAGCAAGACTCAAGTGGCAGCCCCTTAGGAGGAAAACTGGCATTATTTTCAAAAATTGGCATATTGTCACAAAGACAAGTGGATCCTGGACATTATAAACAGAGGCTACAGATTCCATTTTCACACCCTTCCAAAATAAGGCAAATTACAGATCTCATAAACATGAGGTCAAGGTTTTTATTCCAGACTATTTCTGGCACCAAGGAAGGGAAAAGATTGGAGACCTATTTTGGACCTATCCATCCTGAACACATTTCAAATTCAAGATGCTCACTCTACAGCAGCTTCTTCCCATGCTGGGCAAGGAGTCTTGGCTGGTAACATTGGACCTCAAGGTGGCATACCTGCATGTCCCAATCAGACAAAATTGGAGAAGATACCTCAGATTTCTTGCAGGTTCAACCCATTATCAATTCTCTGCATTGCCCTTTGGCTACCATTCTTCTGAAACATCTGGCTTATGTAATAATGTTGTTGAACTCTCTGGGATACACAGTCAACAAAAGGAAATCAAGACTAATACCCTCTCGGAAGATCATTTTCCTGGGTGCCAACTTGGACACAAACACCCAGATGGCCTACCTCCGCGCCAGAAGCAGGGGCAACTAACTCAATACTTCAGAATGCTAAAATCCTGCAGGCTCTGGGATTCATGGCATCTTGCATCTTACTAATCCCAAAAACCTATGGTCTCAACACAGCCACAGTTTCACTAATTCCATGTCTGCCAAATCAAGTCATCACAACAGATGCCTCGACAGATCGGTGCATTCAGCACCTTCACATCAATCAAATGCTAGCAGTAATAAATGCTTTTATAGCTTTCAAAGACCTTCTGCAACCAGGCCAACTATTGATAAGAACGGACAACACCACAGTTATGTGGTACATAAACAAACAGCCATGTCACTTTGGAACATGGCTATGGACTTGAAATATGACAGATCCACATGAAAGGAAGTTGCATCCAAAAGTTTTTACAGAAATAATCCAAGCATGGGGAAGGCCAGACATAGATCTCTTTGCCTCCCACAAAAATCACCAATTGACAAAATTCTGCTCAAGGATTTTCCATCCAAAGGTCTGGAGAGTGGACGCTCTCTCTTTCAGATGGACATCAATGGCAGTTTATGCCTTCCCACCTCTTCCTCTGCTGCCCAAAGTTCTATTGAAAACCAGAGCAGACAGACCAAAGATGATTCTCATTGCTCCAGACTGGCCAAGACAACACTGGTACCCACTCCTGAGGAGCCTGACGCATTCTCCACCATGGACCCTGCCTCTAATGCCTCTTCTCCTGACTCAGCACAGCTTCAAAACTCTTCACAGCCAGCTAAAACACTCAATCTAATGGAAGATTCCTTAGCATCACAACAGACCCTACTCTCCAAGGAGGTGCAGGATGTCATTTTGGAGGCCAGGAGGAAATGGAAACGGTTTTGTGTCTGGAATGAGAAAAAGGGCCAGGATCCTGGAAAACTGAATTTACCTCAAATACTACAGTATCTAGCTGAGCTGCTAAGCAGTGGACTTTCATTCTCCTCCATCAAAATCCATGCCTCAGCCATTTCTGCAGAATACAACACTGATCCACCCTTATTCTCTCACCCTCTCTTAAGACAGTTCCTCAGAGGGGCTAAGAATCTAAGATCCCCAAGGAAACAACCAATACCTGCTTGGGATCTCAATTTCATTCTGGAAAAACTGACCTTGCCTCCCTTTGAGCCAGCTGCCGCATCAGATTTGCAATATTTATCCTGGAAAACAGCTTTCCTTCTGGCTATTACCTCAGCTTGTAGAGTTTCAGAACTTATCATCTTCCATCAGGACAGAGTTTCTTATGCCTAAAGTGGTATCCAGGGTAGCTTTGAATCAGGCCATACATTTACCTACTTTTTATCCTAATCCTCAAAACAAAGGTGAGAGATTACTACATTCCTTGGACATCCACAGACAACTGTGTTATTATTTGGACAGAACAAAGCCTTTCAGAAAATCAGAACAGCTCTTTGTGTAAGCCAATTTCCAAACAGACAATCTCAAAATGGATATCCCACTGCTATTCTTTTCATGGTAAAACTGTACCTACAGGCATCAGATCTCACTCCACCAGGGCCACAGCTACCTCTGCAGCTTTCCTCAGAGGAGTTCCTACCAAAGATATTTTGGAAGCAGCCACTTGGAGTTCTGTGCATACCTTCTCCATGCACTACAACCTACCATTATACTCCAAAACTAGAGCAGGCTTTGCCACTGCAGTCTTGCAGGGCATCCTGGCTCCTCCTAGTTTCACCTAGTGCCTACCATGACTGCAGCTGTATGCACGATGAACATAGTACAGTTTTGTACCTACCATAAATGTAGATGTTCCTCCTTCCCTTCTTGGGACAGGCCTACACCTCCTCATACAACCTAATTGGGGTATTCATTTATGGTGTATTTGCTTGCAACTACTGTATTTTGATTATATTGCATTGTTTTATTACACAAATTTATGTATTGCCTTCCTTCTGGGCACCTGACATCTGGGGCAAGGCTGGTTCTTTTATGCAGGAGAACCCATCTGTTATGACTGCAGCTGTATCATCTACATTTATGGTAGGTACAAAACTGTACTTTCCTCAGAGGGGCCAAAAATTTGAGACCATCCAGGAGAGCTCCAACCCCAGCCTGGGACCTTCACTTTGTCTTGGAGAAGCTCACTCTACCTCCTTTTGAGACAGCTGCTACTGCAGACTTAAAATTTCTTTCTTGGAAAACAGCTTTCCTTTTAGCAATCACTTCAGCTAGAAAGGTATCTGAATTACAGGCCCTTGTGGCAGTGGAACCTTTCATCATCTTTCATGCGGACAGGGTGTCCCTCAGAACCAATCCATCCTTCATGCCCAAGGTGGTATCCAGTGTGGCTTTTAATCAGTCCATTCATTTGCCAACCTTCTTTCCCAATCCACAGAATAAAGGGGAATGGATACTGCATTCCTTAGCTGTGCACAGACAACTTAGATTCTACTTGGACAGGACTAAACCTCAAAGGAAATCTGAACAACTGCTGGTGGCATTTGCTGCAGGGGAAGAGGGGAAGGCTATTTCAAAGCAAACCATTTCTAAATGGATAAGCCATTGCATTCATTTCTGCTATAAGCACCGTGGAAAACCCATCTCCCAGGGGATCAGACCTCACTCCACCAGGGCTGCATCTACCTCTACAGCCTTTCTCAGAGGTGTCCCTACCAGGGACATCTTAGAAGCTGCTACCTGGAGTTCTGTACATACTTTCACCAAGCATTATCATTTGCCAATTTTCTCTAAATCCAGAGCTGGCTTTGCCACTGCAGTCTTGCAGGGCCTTACAGCTGGCCCTAATGCTATCTAAATTCCTCCTCCCTACCATAGCTTTGGGAATCTACCCAAATGTAATGACTGCAACAGTGAAACACGAAGAACATAAGTACAGTTGTGTGCACTTACCATAAATGTAGATGTTAGAGTGTATTCACTGTTGCAGTCCTGGTTACCCTCCCTCCAGCCCCCTAACTTCATTTGGCTATACCTCTACTTTCCTTTACTATGCTTAAAAGCCTTTTTGGTGTATTTGCTTTTTTGTTGGAGGTATATCTTTGTGCTTTTATGTTTAATTGCTTCCCATTAGGGGGCACCTGATGTCTGGGACAAGAAAAACTGATGTAATGGCGTCGGCTGCATGTTTTATACCCCTGACAACCTGATGTCATGGAAGAAGGGCCAGCAACCGAAGCAGGACCCAAGACTTTGTTAATCAGGCCGACTGAGGGTTACCTGCAAGCAGATAACCCAAATGTAATGACTGCAACAGTGAATACACTCGAACAACTACATTTATGGTAAGTGTACACAACTGTACTATTTACAAGTCCTGCATATAATAAGTAAATGGAGTAAAGAGGCTGTGGGCTGTAAGCAGTGGGTGTAATGGTGCTATTATGCGCCTGCTATGTTAGAGTGAGGTGCTCCAGGACCTGAGATTGTGGTACATTTTAAAAATTATTGTGTTGTCTCTGGTTATTTAGGCATCAGAGCATTTGGTGGTTGCTGATGTTATGTTGCATTGGTTGGGATGTGTCATTAAGGTATTTGTAGTAGTTATCACAATGCATTCTTTGTTGTTGTGATCTTGCTAGAAAAGTAATATTCATAAGTTCTACTGGAAAGTTTCGTTCTGATGCTAATCAAGTAAAAAGTTTAACATGGCAGATAAGTGACCACTTAAACTACTACTTCAATACTGCAATTGTATCTCACCCTGACTGTTGTTGATCTATGATAACTTGATAGTGTTAAAGACTGGCCGCTGTTAAATGTCTTTTTTGTTTTTTACAAAAGCCATAAGCAAACATATCAACTAATCTGTTTGCAACCAACATCCTCCCTCTGCTGCTCTTTGAGTGGAATTACAACACAAGAGTTTACATCTCTACTGCTCTTTTTGAATCTCAGGCAAACCCCTAATCTAGATAATAAATCTGAGTGACTCATCAGTATTTTCAGTTTATTCTAATTGCTTGTTTAATTTCCTGTAAATCTTGTTGAAAGCTACAGGAAAATATTGTATATAGTTCACTGAACCCATATCGCTAATGTTTCTAACATTCATGCCTTCCTTTACAAAACTGGATGCAATGTCCATCTGATAATGTAACGTACAAAAGATTCTTTATACCCTCTGTCCATGAGCATGTTTTTTTAATATACCAAACTCATTTGAAAGTGTCATTACTAATAGTCAGCCTTGACAGTCTAATTGCTTACCCTTTAATAACATTACATTTCATGTGAATAGAATAATAGTTATTTTAATAGCTTGATCAATATTCTGTTTTCTAAACTTAGCCATGCATATCTTAGAATCACAACATCCTTCGGTAGGATCCTTTCATCATTGTTTATTTATCTGGACTGTTCAAAAGATGTCAAAGCGTATAGAGGTGCAGCAGAAAAAAATTATATGACCAGAATTTACTCACTTTTAAACTTGCGTACAGTAACAGTTTGTCAAACCTTCTCTCCTGTTACACGATGGTTTGGAATTCGAGGTTGCTCGAATAAAAACTCTTCCATATCCAAATAACTTACACAAAATAAGTGATCAAACATAAAGTATGTCCTACCCACATACTGAAACAGGAGACCTATCTTTTGACAAGTGGCAAGTAATAGAATGGAATCTCCCCAGTCCTGACTTCCTGTATGTTTAAGTCCCAGGATCATTTTTTTAAGTGAGTCAGCTACATTGTAAAACTGTTGTTCTGTCAGAAATTCTTACTTCTTGCCAATTGGTTCTCCTTTCCCTGTGGTTGTGAAGTTAGTACACTTAAGTAATGGGAAGTGATGGCATAGCCCCTCATAAGGGGGTTGCAGGTGGGGGTGGCTTTTCACCCGCAAAAATGTTTTATTTCTTGTCTCACACGGTTTTAGTCAGCATGTTTAGTTGTTTGACTCATCTTTTTTGCTGTCTGGATTATGATTTGACATCTCGTAGTGGATGCAGCCTTTAATATACATGATTTCATGGCTTGTTTACTGCATTATTTATTTCCACAGGGTTCTTCTTCTTTCGGCTTTTTCCCGGTGAGGGGTCGCCACAGCGGAACTCCGGTCAACTAATGATTGGCAATAGATTTTTTTATGGGTGCCGAGGTGCCAGCTTGATGCCCAACCTTCAACGAAGGCACACCCATTCTACGCATGTCTTTTGAATGCCGCTCGACCGCGGGGAGGACATGCAGACTCCACACAGAAGTCGCTCCAGCCGAGAATCGAATGGGAGAACCTCTTGCTGTAAGGCAACAATGCTACCGCTGCACCATATTTATCAGTATTCATTTCGGAGTACATTGTTACATTATCTTTTGTTGCAGCCCTCCTCAGATTTTGGTATAAAGGCACATCTGAGAACTGGCATTTGTCATGACATTTGTCCAGGAGAATGAATTGCTTCCACTCACCAGGCAGGAAATTGTTTATTTCGTAGCATGCTTTTAAGACATCACCTTCAGCATGCATATGTTTATTGAAACAACTATGAAGTACTGCATTTCTGCTGCATCAGCCCATATTTATAAATACATTATGTACTAAGAGACTGAGTACACTTTGGAGAGATTCTGTTGGATAACACTTTGTCTTCTGCTTAGTTTCTCCTCTAAAATCAAATGTTTAATATAGTTTATATCTTTGAATATGCACTTATTTTATTATACCTTCCCTTTGAAACAGCATAACTTGTGAAGTTCATTTTGTGCATCCATGCAGCACTTTCCTGCAGAGTGTATTTTGTTAATACCACTTATAACGTCACACACAAAGAAAACCAAAAAACCAAATGACCAGATAAAAGGAAAGGAATATGCCAAACTCAATTTTACGCTTTTCGTCCAATTTAATATCTATGAACTTCTTCAGAAATATCATCCTAACAATTTAAACCATTTATATACAATTGAAAATCATTCCATGTGATCTAACTGACCAATAAAGTGTAACACATAATCTATTCAAATAATTGGTGTTCAAAATTGTTAAAACACTTCTTTTTTTTAAAAATAACTTATAAATAATATATTATAATATAATTGTGTTACATATAACACTTACAACTAAAAAAATACTTAAAAAACGTTGTAATATACAGAATAATTTTATAACTTTTGTGCTTTTAGAAAGCACTTTATATTTATCGTATCATTTAAATCAGGAAGCTGGTCTGCATTCAGCATTATCTGCCACAAGGTTTCTTTGCATTCTAACTTAACTTTAAAGTTTCCACTAAACAGATCATCATTTACCTTTTCTAATACTGAAAATGTGAACTTTTTGAAATTTGAACACTTGATGGCATGTTTTGCTAATGCATTTACCATATCTTTTTTCTAATTGCCAAAGTGTGTTCATAAATTCGCCTGTTCAAAGTTCTGATAGTTTTTCCTATATAATAGTGCTCATATGTATTACATAAAGCAGCATAAACCACATTTCTTGACTTACAGATGTAATGCCCTCTACTGTGAATGACCCTATTCAAGTGCTTGAAAAAAACTGTGTTGCTACAAGAGATGTACCTACATTGTTTACAAGATCCACAGGGAAATGTACCATACTTAAATTTAAAATTGTCAGTGACCTCAGTGGACTTATAATTATTACTTTCAAGCATAGTTTTCATATTCACAGTCTTCTTGTATGTAAAAGATGGAACTTTACCTATAACTGTACACAAATCTGTGTTACCTAATAGTACTTTCCAGTTATTATAAATAATCTCTCTAATAATAACCATCTCGTCTGAAATTGGAATAGGAAAGGCTAGTCTATAAGTACTACAAACTTCATCCACATTGTTCCTAGGAACATTGAGATTCATAATTTGGTGTAGTATTGGACGTGCTTTATCTGCCCTCAGTTTAGTTACTTCACTTAATATGACTTAACCATACCTGGTCATACCCTCTTTCTAAAAAGAAATTTGTGATTTTGACTGTTTTGTCTGAGAAAATATCATCTCTACTAATCAAATGACTGAGTCTGATGAACTGACCCTTAACTACACCACGTTTCATGAATTTAGGATGTAAACTGTCGTGGTGTAGATACTGGTTGACAAATGTTGACTTCCTAAAAATGCTACTTTCAAAGTGTGCATGTTCATTGTTCAGACTCAAATGCAAATCCAAAAAATCTATACTAACACCAAAATGACCAACAGTGAATTTCAAAAAATCAGTAGAGTTGTTTAAATAGTCAACAAATGTTTTAAAAGACTGCACTGATAAACCATTATAGACTCGAGCTAGCAGAGTTAAAAGACCAAATGCAAAGTTTAAACACCAAAATTAGAGTGTCAAACACCTTTAACAAGTTGACATCTCTTTACTTTGGTATAAATGCTAAACTAGAAAGACAAAGAGTTTCTATTGTGGAAAGGAAACAAAAAAAAGTTAAAAAAGGGATTTAGCAGCTTATAGTACAAATACTGCTTACCCTTTGAACAAAAAAGGCGTCAAAGTAGATGGCATTATGGTAATGGGTTGAAACACGTTGAACAGTGTTGGAAAGGACTTGAATTGTGACATCGGGTCACAAGGTTCACAGCGGATTGACAATGAAAGCAACAAAAGTGGAACTTTGCTATCAGATAATGTTCAAGCTAGTACGTCATATGCACATGCAGTTTCCACCACCAGCAAGTCTGGTCCTTTTTTGATGGACAAGATGGGGAACAAGAAAACTCCAAGATGGTCTGGGAAAGTTCAAACAAGGAGCAGGGGGAAGGGCAAAAGTCGAAAAAAGAACTAAATTACAGTATAACTGTGTGCAGTCTAACGAATGAAGTGTTACTTAATGAAACTTTATCTGTACTACAAAAAGGTTTTTCTTTCATTCCGTCAAATCGAGTGAACATTCCTAGACTAATAGTTGATTTCAAAATGTATTTAAGAAAATTGAATTTAAAATACATTTTTGATGGTATGTGTGACACCGAGTATGGTGAAGGTGAATGTAAGAAAAAAAGTACATATAATCCATTATTGAATTCTATTTTGACAGTTTTTGGTAACATATGTGAACAAGATTTTAGAAAAATTAGATTTTTTTAACAACAATGAATCTAATTTGACATCCCTTGAGATTAAAGCACTTGACAAGTTAGCCAGAAACAAGGATTGGCGTATTATGAAAGCCAATAAAGGTGGAACTATAGTTATAATGAAGTCCATAGACTATAGTAAAGCAATAAATTCCTTGTTAAAGGATGAAACTTGTTATAAGATTGTCACCAGAAAACACATCATCAAGAGTTTTCAAAAGGTTGACTCTTGTTTGTTTGACTTATTTAGTCAAGGTAATATTGATTACTTTGTGTATGACTATTTACTTATTGAATATCCAAATTGCATAAACATACTGAGGAAATACCATTTAGACCAATAGTGTCTGCAAGTTTTTCAAAGACAGAATCTATTTCTGTCTGGCTTGACAAACAGTTAAATCCAATAGTACAAAAGACAAAGTCCTATTTAAGAGATTCATGGCATCTATTGGAATGTTTAGGCCAGTTAGACCATGGAGGTTCAGTCTTTAATTTTGCATCATTAGATGTTACATCGTTATACACAAGTATTGATCAGATTATTGGTGTGGAATTTTTAAGGGAGTTTTTAAGTTTTTACACAAATTTGGATAACACTAAAGTCAACACTGTATGTACTCTAATGAACTTTGTTTTAGAAAATAATTTCTTTACATTTGAAAAGACATATTTTCAACAGACCTCAGGTGTTGCAATGGGGTCTAGAGTTGCTCCCAGTTTTGCCAATTTAGTCATGGCAATGTGGGAAGTCAAATTTCTTGACTCACATCCACTATCAAAAAATATTTTCTTTTATAAAAGATATATAGATGATTTGATTTTTTTATGGTGTGGAGATGTTGAATCTTTTAAAACATTTGTTGACTATTTAAACAACTCTACTGATTTTTTGAAATTCACTGTTGGTCATTTTGGTGTTAGTATAGATTTTTTGGATTTGCATTTGAGTCTGAACAATGAACATACACACTTTGAAAGTAGCATTTTTAGGAAGTCAACATTTGTCAACCAGTATCTACACCACGACAGTTTACATCCTAAATTCATGAAACGTGGTGTAGTTAAGGGTCAGTTCATCAGACTCAGTCGTTTGACTAGTAGAGATGATATTTTCTCAGATGAAACAGTCAAACTTACAAATTTCTTTTTAGAAAGAGGGTATGACCAGGTATGGTTAAGTCATATATTAAGTGAAGTAACTAAACTGAGGGCAGATAAAGCACGTCCAATACTACACCAAATTATGAATCTCAATGTTCCTAGGAACAATGTGGATGAAGTTTGTAGTACTTATAGACTAGCCTTTCCTATTCCAATTTCAGACGAGATGGTTATTATTAGAGAGATTATTTGTAATAACTGGAAAGTAATATTAGGTAACACAGATTTGTGTAAAGTTATAGGTAAAGTTCCATCTTTTGCGTACAAGAAGACTGTGAATATTAAAACTATGCTTGAAAGTAATAATTATAAGTCCACTGAGGTCACTGACAATTTTAAATTTAAGTATGGTACATTTCCCTGTGGATCTTGTAAACAATGTAGGTACATCTCTGGTAGCAACACAGTTTTTTCAAGCACTTGAATAGGGTCATTCACAGTAGAGGGCATTACACCTGTAAGTCAAGAAATGTGGTTTATGCTGCTTTATGTAATAGTTGTGAGCACTATTATATAGGAAAAACTATCAGAACTTTGAACAGGCAAATTTATGAACACACTTTGGCAATTAGAAAAAAGATATGGTAGATGCATTAGCAAAACATGCCATCAAGTGTTCAAATTTCAAAAAGTTCACATTTTCAGTATTAGAAAAGGTAAACGATGATCTATTTAGTGGAAACTTCAAAGTTAAGTTAGAATGCAAAGAAACTTTGTGACAGATAATGCTGAATGCAGACCAGCTTCCTGGTTTGAATGATACGATAAATATAAAGTGCTTTCTAAAAGCACAAAAGTTATAAAATTATTCTGTATATTACAACTTTATTAAGTATTTTTTTAGTTGTAAGTGTTATATGTAACACAATTATATTATAATATAATATATTATTTATAAGTTATTTTTAAAAAAGAAGTGTTTTAACAATTTTGAACACCAATTATTTGAATTGATTATGTTTTACACTTTATTGGTCAGTTAGATCACATGGAATGATTTTGAATTGTATATAAATGGTTTAAACTGTTAGGATGATATTTCTGAAGAAGTTCATAGATATTAAAGTGGACGAAACGCGTAAAATTGAGTTTGGCATATTCCTTTCCTTTCATCTGGTCATTTGTTTTTTTGTATTTTGTTAATCCCATTTGTTGAGGGGGGCACTGCCCTTAACACAGTTGTCCATTTATAATTAGCTAGGAAAGGGTTGTCCCCCTTATAAAGGGACTTAATTGAAAATACAATTTGATAGTGCTGGGGATTAAGGACATGTGTCCCAAAGTATAAATACTTCATTCTAAAAGTCTCCAAATTGGAGCAACAATCCTGTTATCTAAACAACTTGTGTTGGGATAGGTGGTGTAAAATTCTGCTGAATATATTTTCTCAGGCATATAAAAGAACTGATTGCTAGGTACACAGCCCTACTACCAAAAACACACAGTGAAAACAAAACAACAATACATACTGAAACAGACTCTAATGAACTGGTTTTGCATATCGCTTGACATTTAAAAGTATAAAACACCTTTTACCTTCACACTCTGAAAGTGAAAGAAAGGAAAATAGCTGGAGTTATGCAGCACCAACTGCTTCCTCTTCTATGGGCTTTTACAATCTCTTATGTGACAACAATCATAAGAAGAGCAGTTCAGTGACTGGGACTTAAGATCACCAACATTATTCTGTGAGTGGGGCATTCATTTTAGTAGGACTCAGTCAGTGTGTGTATTCATTAGTTCTGCATTCATGCTTCACGTTCCCTTTCTCATGCATGCTAAAGAGTGATTTTGTATGAAATGGCATAATTGCAGTGAACATTGTTTTTAGTTCTTCAGTTTTGGCAAACCAATAGTTTATATAGGGGGAGCCGGTCAATATTGCAAGTAGTGAATGTAGGTAACCTGCCAAGTGCAGCATACGACAGTGAATGCATACAATTTGAAAGCAGGCCTCTGTGTTTGCAGTTGTTCTGCTTTGATAGTCAAACAAATAGTCATTAAAGCAAGCTTACACAAAATGGCTGTAGTAGCATGACATCAGAAGTCTCTGCCCATTCCACAGTTTTGCTGTAGCATATGAGTGATATTAACAAACATTTGCATATTACATAGAGGATCCAAAGTGTGGATTTTGACAAGAGGGAATTGTAAAATCAGGGCAAACAGTTTAAATGCGTGTACAGTAAGTCAGATACTCAAAGCTTCGTGCTTGCAGTAAATTATATTGATGCATTACATTTGTATGTCAGGTCTTATTAATACTGTCTAGTGTCATGGTTATGGTGTTAAAATTTCTTGCTAAAGCTGTTTAAAAATATGTAAGAGCCTCTTTTAAGCAAATCAACACACACACATACACTTACTCATAGGAGACCTGTAACATTTAGTAAATAGCATTAAAATTACAGATATTGTTATCTGTATTACCTTGTGTAATATTTTCTAAACCTGTTAACTGTTATTTGACCTATGCTATGTACTGATGACCTGACCTCAAATTTTAAAATTGCACTTGTTAACTGTCATTTTACCTATGCTTTGTACTGATGTTCTCAAATTTTAGACTTGTAATATGTTCCTTTGATTTTACTTCAGTATTTTGTAACTGTCATAATAACTTGTACTATTTCTGGAGTTTTTCTCCTCGGGTCTCCATTGAAAATAGGTCCCTGTTTCAGCTGGACTAACCCAGTTAACAAATTTCAATAAATAAATTAGATATTGTATTTCACTATCCTAAGTGGCTCACAAGGCCTTGTTTTTCAGAGTGCCTGTCTTTTGCACAGTTTTTCATACTCAGCACTGAAATATTAAAGCTAACTGCTGTTGCTTTCAGCTGAATTGTTCATAGTATGTACATATCAGCCAGTTTTCACAAAGCAGACAAGGCACACTAGCCGTCCTTTTCAGATTTAAAACACACTTTATGAGTTTGCTCAGAATAATCTGTTTTCTCTTTGCTTTGTGTGAGTCCCCATATCAGTGTGAAGTGGCATCTGTAGAAGGATATATATATGTTTTTACACCCTTAGGAGAAGTGGACTAAATGGTCTTATTCTGTCAGTCTTTGAGCTGTAGGTTTTCCTGAGTTTTAAGGTGGCAGTAGTTAGAGCAGGTAATTCAGTCTGAGGTTTGTGAATGGGTGGGCACTAGGTAGAAGGACTCCTTTGAAATGACTGCATATGTTTTGGTGGGGACTTATTTAATACAGATTTCCTTCAAATCTTGTCTGCTAGAGGTTGTACCTTTAGACAGCACCCAGAACCCCCCCCCCCACACACACACACACACAAATGCACTGGATATGTATATCTTTTGTTATGAAAGACCACACATCCTGTATTGTATACCCATAGACAGAGAGTGGGTAGCAATGTATTTTTACCTCTTCCCCCCTTTTGGTTATTTATTGGTGTTGTGCTCATTTGTTTGTATCAAATTGCATGTCATGGAGATTTCTTCCATCTCTTTCTCTGGCATTGACTTTTAGGAGGTCATTTTCATTATGTTGTGCAGTTTGGGGCATGCCCTTACTTCTTATAATGTGTATACTGTTGTCCACATTGCTAGATGACTACTGATGCCACCAGCTCTGGTGAATGCTCTGAAACCTCCAGACATCTCCAACAAGGATCATTATGTACCCTCCAAGAAGTAGAGTTGTTTGTGGCTGTGAGCATCAAGCGGTCAGGCTTCAGGCTACATTCATGTGTGACCTAGTGGGCATCAGGTATGTGTACCTGCCAGGCAAGCAGTGCTGGTTTGGTCTTATAACAGTCAATGCCCCATTTCCCCATATGTTTACCCATTCCGTGTTTTTCAGGGATCTGCACAAGTATGGATAATCTAATACTGAGGAGATC
Source organism: Protopterus annectens (assembly GCF_019279795.1). Classification (NCBI taxonomy): domain Eukaryota; kingdom Metazoa; phylum Chordata; order Ceratodontiformes; family Protopteridae; genus Protopterus; species Protopterus annectens. The sequence continues at coordinate 276,462,729 of NC_056743.1, forward strand.
CATATTATACGTGGTTGTCTGATTGCATCTCCATATCACTCTCTCTCTCACGCACACATACGCACACAAACACAGACACACACACACACGGAAGTACATTGAATTTGGACATTACTCTCTAGTAAGGTTTAGCGTTGTCGCCTCACAGCAAGACGTTGTCCCGTTCGATTCTCAGCTAGAGCGTGAATGGGCGTACCTTTGTTGAAGGTTGTGCATTAGGGCCGGCAACTCAGCACATAAAAATCAACTGCCAATCATTAGCGGTCCGGAGTTCCGCTGTGGTGACCCGTAACCAGGAAAAGCCGAAAGACACAATAGCAACTCTCTAGTAAGGTCTACCTGCTATTGTGTATGAACTGGTATGCTTGAATGACAGTTAATTGAGAGCTGTTGTAACTGACTTAGTTAGTTTGAAAAATGCCATTACATTAGAGAGACACGGGGCTTTATTTTGTCTCCTTTATGGTTAATATATATATATATATATATATATATATATATATATATATATATATATATATATATATTCATTTGCTCACATCTAGTCCAAAGGTCGGCTTTTTAGTTGTCAACTGATTTAAGCACAAGTTGAGGTGGTGATGACAGAGACTGCCTCTCACCAGATTTTCTAATATGCCACTGAACTATTAGGGCATTGTTATGCACTTGTTATCCTCTTCTGGCTTAATGGAAAATGGTTTTGCACATCTTTTCTTGCATTTTCTGGTAGAAGATGGAGGAAATGGCACCTGTTTTGCTGGTAACTTCATGCAGCTTCTGATGCAGACACTGCAGTGAGTTCCTTGCCCTCCATTGAACTGCCTCCATCCTGCATTTGTACTTCAGAAGTAGAGGCTTCTATAGAGCTATGTACCAGTGCAGATGGGGTTTCACAAACTCCGTGAAATAACCGAAACTGGTGACCTGCATTTACTTTAATTTCTTTCATTTATTTACCAGCAGTAGCCCAAGTGCCTTTTTTCATTGGCAGCATAGGAACGTGTTAAATGACTTCTGATTGATATCCTGCATACCAGAGTTTGATTCTGTCATTCAGTGGTAACACACAGCTTTAACCATATAAGTAAGTACAATTTGGAAAAAAAATATCTGTTTAGCTGTCACATAGTGAAGAAGTTTAAAGCAGGGCCTGTGTGATAAGAATCTCATAGACTGTTTTGACAGCATTTGATGTCTTTTTCAAGTTGTGCTTGTAGCAGACTGACTCAAATTTCTTTGAGACTTGCTTGCACAATTTAAACCTCTTCTCAGAAATGCAGCTGACAAACCTACCTTTCTGCAGCAGTTTCTAAAATGTATCTGAAAACATGGAAGTCAATACGAATGCTTTTTATCCACAGTTAAAGCAGTGTCTTGGAACAGAGCCAACATCTTCTGTGATATTCCAGAAAAATCTGTATAAAATGTTGAATTTGAGTTTGAAAAATATATTCCTCTACCTTCTTTGGTCATTTTATTCTGCTTCTGGCATATATGTCTGTATTTAATAACTATAGTGAGAAAATATTACTACTTTGCATATATATTCCTTCTGGATACATTTTATTTCAATATGAATGCTTCTTGTAGATACCTTCTTTTAAAAATGATCCAGTGGATGTTTAGTACATTTTGCAGCCCCGTGTAAGGTTATCATCATCAACCCCCTTTTCCCATTATCTACATGTGGTGTCATGTTACTTAACTGTTGCCATCTCTCTCAATTCAGTGCCACACTCCTGCCTTCTTCAACACTCAGGCCTGACTGTCACAGATCTTCTCTCACACAATCCATCCAACTCTTTGCTGGATGCTGTCATTTCCTCTTACCTTCTTCCTATCTGTCCCAAATCATCTTCAGCAGATTGTTTCTGATTTACTGTAAATGTCCCCACAGTGTGCTTCCTACCACCCATCTCGGTCACTTCATTTCCATCACGTATAGCTTCCTCATCTGCTCTGCCTTTACTGCCCAAGTTTCTGTATCATACGGTAGTGGTAGTGCTGGTCACACCACAGAGTTGTGCACCTTATGCTTCAGATTCTTTGGCATTTTTCTGTCATGCACTACACCTGACAAATTATGCCAGTTGACTACAGCCCCTCTGAATCAAGTTGTGAACTCTTCATTTAGATTCTCTTCCCAACCACCCCTCCCAGATACTTGAAAATAGTAACCAGTTCCACTATATTCCCTTCTGTCTCACTTCTCAGCTTCTTCTGATTTACGTAGGCTGCTGCCATTGCCACTCTCCTATCTGTACTTAGTTTCACCCCATGTGCCTTCAGTTTTGCATTCCATTTCCCTATCCTATGCTGAAGTTCTTGCTCAGAGTCTAAATGTAATGCCACATCATCTGTGTACATCAACTTTGTTGATCTTTCCTCTCCAACCCACTTGCTAATGTAATCCATCACCAGTATGAACAGCAGTGGGCTCAGAGCTGAGCCCTAATGCACATCTACTCCCACTGGGAACTCCTCTGTGAGACGAAACACTGCTTCTGCTCAAGTCATTGGATCTTTGTACACAGCCTGCACTAATTCTACCCATGTTTGTGCCACTTTTAACCACCGCAGGACTGCCCAAATCAGTTTTCTTGGGACCTTCTTATGTACGTTCTCCAAGTCTAGGACTGCCCAGTTTGACTCTCTTCCTCATCTCTAGTTTCTTCTCAGCTGTCTGTCTTACTGTAAACATTGGGCCAGTTGTGCTGCAGCCTAATCTGAGTCTGAGCTGCTCATCTCCCATCTTACTTTCTACCACTATGTGTATCCGTTTATCAGTCAGCCTCTTTAGGACTTTCATGCAATGCGACAGGAGTTTGATGGTTTTGTACTGCCCACATTTGTGGATGTCCCCTTTGTTCTTTTAAACTGGCATGAATACACTTATTCTCCAGTTATCTAGGGTATGCCTTTTCTCCACACTGCTATGAATACCCTCAAGATCCATTTCTCTGCACTCTCAGTAAGCATCTTTATCATATTTGCTGTCACCTTATCTGAGCCTGCCGATTTCATTTTTCCTTAGTGCTGTTCTTACAGCATCCAATTTGCCAGACACATACATACAATTTAAACTCTCATCTTCAATCAGAACTAACAGAGAAAGTTGTAGTAAAGCTTTCCTGTAGAGACTTTAGACTCTGCTGATATTTGTAAAGTTGCATATTGATATACCAGAAACTTGCCTGACAGAAAACCTCTCTTTTTTGGCCCAGTGGCAGTTTCTAATGTAGCAGCACACAAAACCGCATAGAAATCTTAGTAAACATGGCATCAAACTCTTAAGGTAGCCAAATAACTTTCACACAACACAGCCCAGCAGGGAATAATAATCTCTTTTATTGTAATGAGAAACACGTACGTGGGAGATTAGGAAATCAGGGTCCTGTCTCCTTGAACTACAGAATCGTAACAGTTTTATACTTTTTTCTTTGTTCAGTGTTGCTTTTAATCATAGAACAACCACAAACTTAATAAAGTTGAACACTACAGCATTAATTTTGCTAAGATCTCCTGACTACTGGTTTATTATGACTTTCCGTGTTAGGCTTGAGTTCCAAATTCCGTAATAGAACTTTCTACAGATAACAAATTTTTTTTTACATTTATTCCTTGTCAGCAATTACTAATATAAGGCAGGAAGTAAATCCTCAGATACAAACTGAAAAGCATTAAGGAATCCATTTTCTTATGAAAACATATTGGAGTTTAGAATGCCTCATCCTTCACAGTCTACTAATAAAAATGTTATATAGATCACATTTAAAGTTAAAAGGGACCAGTTGGCATAATGGTTAGGGACTTCACCTCCCATGCACAAGGTACAAGGCTTGATACTGACCTCTGACCAGTGCCTGTTTGGAGTTTGTACGTTCTCCCTGTATCTCTGTGGGGTTCCTCCCACTTAAGAAAAATATGTTGAATGTATCCATCTCAAAATTCACCAGTGAATGGAGCTGTGGGCAGCAGCACAGACTCTGTATGGTGGCCTATAGAGGAAAGAGTTGTATAGACCAGCTGCTTTAGGCATCTGTTGTGCGCATTATCCTCAAGATAGAACATGGATCACAGACTGCTCAGAAATATGGCTGTAGATTATTTGGTCATGTTGACTAATGTCGCCGAATGGATGTGAGTATTTGTCAGTAATAAGTGGCTTGAGGACCCAGCCTACGCCAACCTATGCCATGGATGCATGCTAACAGTGAGAGGGATGTTTGTACCTCTATTGGCCAGTGTGTGCCCAGCATAAAGCCCAGCAGCTCTGGGTTAATAAAGCTACTGGCCGAACAGTGTCCCGTTACTTAACCTGAGTTATGTAGGATAGCTCTGTTGAGAGAATGCTGGACATAAAACCAGTCAAACTGCCAAACATGAATTAAGAATTGCTACTCTTTGTGTACGTTCACAGTCCCATGTAAGGTACTGTTTCAGTAAACATAGCAGTCTTCACATGAGCAGATTTCATGGCCTTTGAACATAAACTCCACTTTGGTAGCAAGGTTGCTATGATTACTGTGTGCCAAAGCAAGAAATATCACTTGGGAAATTTCTTTCCTTTTTCTTCATTTAGAAGATAAGTGCATAAGGCAGTGTTACATTTTGTGCCTAACAGCAAGAAATTGGAGAAAAATTATGTTCAGCAAATTCACATGCTACTGTGCGTTTGAAAACTGGTAATTTATGTCTAGCATCCTGTGCTGCTAAAAACCCAACATTCCTTGATCTCCTTTACCACCACAAAACAAATGATTCCGCAAACTTTCTTGTACTGTTATGTTTATTTCCATTTGTTGACTGGGACCATCCAAATGGGCTGATAGCCACTTTTCAGAAGAAGTCCGCTATGCAACTGACATATGACAAGTATGTATGTATTAAGAGGAAAGCAGTCATAACAACATACGTACAAAACAAGATGACACCACCACCTGCTTGAGGCAAACCTTAATGATTGGATGGCTACCTGTAAATTCATCCTATGTATGACTCATTTTGCCAACCTGGAGTCAGGAGGTATCCCAGACAGTAGGTACTGGCAAGGTGATTTTAATTCATGGACTGACTATGCCGTATGAGTCTACAAAAAGATGAGGGCCTTACATGGCTACCTTATAAAAGAATAATGCGTTTAAATTGTAGAATCTAAAATCTTCATAAGATGCTTATTCACTCAGTACATCTCATTGCTTTCCCACATTGCAATCCCTGATGAATGCATCTCTTGTAGTTGCAATGTTGTACAGAGTAAGAAATCAACACGTGGTGCTTTTGGCTAAGTGTCTGCTGAGGTGTGCTTTAAGGGAAGCATTATAGAGCATTAAGTGAATGATAGCACATACTTTAGAAGTTGTGGATTTCTACAGAAGGTATCTGGAAAGAGAACGTGTATGGGTGTGTTTGCATGCATGTGTGCACGCATTTGCTTGTGTGTGTGTGCACGCACAAGTGTGTGTCCGTGTATACATATATGAAATATGCATGGAATGTTGAATTAAAAAGCATCAATCCAAAATGCTGAAAACTCAGAGCTCTGACATAAAGGCAAGACAACAAGTTCTGTGCATGGGAGCAATCCTCACCCTCACACATACTGCAAACTAATTATATACATATATAAAATAATTGCAACTCCACCACATAGTGAGGAAACAGCAAAAACCCAGTCCCTTCTCTACTGTGTTCTCAGGGAACTACTAAAAAGTCAGTCAACCTTTTTAGGTTTCCAACTTTTTTGGTCAATCTTTACAGATTCAGTATTCAGAATGTTCACCATTCTGCATGTATCCTATTGTGTATGTAGATGTATGTATATATGGGTTGTATTCGCCTCATATAGAGTTCAGGTGGTCGTGCAGAAAAAAAGCTGGTACTGATGTTTGAAAATCAGCTAATCGGACATTACCAGCTTTGTGTGTGCGAGTTCATGAAAGGGCTTGGATCGAGGAGTTTCTTTTCCCCGTTCTAGTGTAATCTCTGAGCTGGTGTGTATTATTAACATGGGATTTGCTTAGTGATTCATTGAAATTCATGACGTTATACTCAATGAGTTGTAATTCAATCAGTTATGTCATACACCTATATATGGATGGATGCAAAATAAACATGTACTATGTATACGTGTACAGTAGATAATTTAAAACAGACTGGGAGAGATAACTAGTAGTCCTTCAAGTCTAAATGATTGTTATAACCATCTTCTAACAACTGCTGACCACTTAGCATTCCAGTTGATCCACATCATCTTAAATGGTGCTAGTTTTTGCCCCAAGTATCTCCTTGTCTACCACTGTTTTTCAATAAAAGAATATTAGCTCTAGACATGGTTGAGCTGATCCCTGATTGAGCCCTGTAGGGCTAAAGCTCAAATGCACCATCCCTCCTCTCTATCCCAGATACCTTTGGCTTTGCTCCTAGCTTAACTTTGTATTTCAAGGTAACATGGTTAAGGAATGGTTACCTCCATTGTAGCATTGTTTTGTACTTGAGTGCTATATACTTTCAAAGGTTTGAATTCCAAGTTTTGTGTTTCAGAACATAGAAGGTAGTATTATTTGCTGATGACGTCAAAGAAAATGGGGGGATGTGGAAAGTATTGCCACCTTTTTTATGTCCAAAGTGATTCATTACATATCCACAGAAAAACAGCTCCACAAAAAACATAAGTTCCATGAAGAAAGGAACACCACTCAAAGGACAAGATGATGTCTTTCAACACACTTCTGGTACCTCTGCCTCTCCCCTTCTAATGGAATGCTTTTCTAATAAAATCCTGTCCCTATAAATACATATGCATATCATATTAAATTCTGAAATCACGCTTTTCATATCCCACCCACTAGCACCACCGTTATTCACTGTCATGCATCATTTGAATATATCTCGTGCGTTGTCTGTGTGTTCTGTAATTAGATGACTATATTGATCAAAAGATCCATTTTGAGTTGCTTTTGGAGGGTGCCATTTACAGTGGAAAATCTTGATGTGTGTACCAGAAAAATTAACTAGTTGTAGTAATATGAGGTGTGTGTCTTGTGTGCATGTGGTGTTTACTGGAATCAATGAATTATGTGAGAGAGAATGTGCAAGTAATGCAGGAGCGAAGGTACAAATGAGTCTGTTATCATCTGGAGGGCATGCGAAACCATGTCAATACAACCGAACAGTTCTGCGGTAGAAAGATTATACCAAAACATTATGGTTATAGAATTATGAATGGTTTTTGAGCTTACAGAAGTAATTTGTTGTCATTACTGAAGAAGTATTTCCACAAAATGACAAAGATAATTTGGGGAAATATCTAATATCAATTAGCATGCTCCTGAAAAAGATGGATTAGAATCTTCCTGTTTGCAAATTAGAGATAACATGGCCACAAGAAAGGATAGAGTGTTTTTCCTGAGATTGTGCAGACTGGTGTGTATGGAATTACACATCAGGGCATTTGGGCACAGACCCTCATGTGATGGGTGCAGGAATGGGTTCTCTCCTGCAGTCAGAAAACATTGTTTCATGTTCACATTGATAAAGATTTCTTAACTTTTCAGGTTTCTGGTATATGATTGTCAGCTTTCTGAATGGGAGGTGGATCGTCCTAATATACATGTTTGATATCGGAGTCATTTCAGCATATAAAATAAAATTCTGTCGCAGAAAACAGAGGAAAAAGCAGTCGGCAAATTCTGCCATTAAAGCTACTATTGAACAGAGACCGGAGAATAATGAGACGTGCAGAGTGGATGGCACTAAAATAGACGTGAACCAAGTCCGTAGCTGAAAAATGCAGCATGGTTATGTCATTAACTTGAAATGAGGTGAGACTCTAGATTCAAATATGTGGAAGTCAATTAAAAAAAAAAAAGACAACAACAGAGGAGAACATGTGAAATGGCTTACGTAGGGCTATAACCAAAATCATGCACTTTCTACTAAGTATATTGCAACCACCCCTATCTCTGATGAAAAAGATATGTATCCATCTCTATAAATGTTACATATGCACACACTTAAATGAATATATTCTCAATTGCTGCCCTTACCACTGCAAAATTATGTTTGTAGATGAGATAATCTTGGGTCGGTGTTGTCATTAACTTTGACATTTCTAAACTTCTTTTCACCGGTTGGTCGTAATTTATCTTCAAAATGCATAGAAGAAATGCTCTCAGTTGAGTACAAAGGCTATGTCTAGCTATATACTTAGGTTGGAGTACCAGTTTAGAACTTTTGTATAGATTTGCGGCAAGGGTAAAAATGTGCTGCACAGAGGTAAGTGAAAAGGGGGGGGGGGCTGTAGATCATGTGATGAAGGGCACACCTAGGCAAAAAAAGTTCAGCAGTGAACAGGTATAAGGAATGGATCAAAGTGTTTATTATAAGACTGTTTTTGTGCAAGATAATTTGATTAATTTGCTTCATTTTAAAGACTTAAATTTTATGCTTCCTTTAATCTAATAGTGAAGGTTTTAAACTTTAGGATATGTAAAGCTTTTTAGGCAGATGTTCTTCGTGTTTCACTTTTACAGTCCTGACTGTTGGGGAATTTCCTGCTGTGAAAGCCCTTGGCCAGACTGACTACCAGAGAAAACTGTTTTCACCTCCCAGGCTGGCGGGCGCCATTACCGATGTCAGTACACTTTGGTATAAAGGCAGCTAGCCTGCTTTATCACTTCGGACTTTTCTTGTCCTTGGAGCCCAAAGCAGTATACATGTGCACAGGTTGGTCCGCACCCAAGAGAAGTTGTCATCGAAAAGATAAGTACCCTATTAGGAAACTCTTTTCTGTTTCTGTTAACTCATGTCAGATAAGGTAAACAATTGTCTCAGCTGTGGTAAACAAATCCCACACAGAGACTTCCATGCTCTGTGTTGCTTGCTTAGGCCAGACCATGACATCCCTAATTGTTGTTTTTATGCTAGGTTTAAAGCTAGGACAATTAGGTGTAGGGTCAAATTTCTAGCACATTTTTTAAGACAAGAATCCGTTGAACCGCTTTCAATTGCATCTGCCGCTTGTACTGAACTTGAGCTACATAAGCGCAAAAAAAAAAGAGAGAAAAAACTTTAGCCAAAGTCATCAGGCAACTATCATTCCTCTGCTGACTCTCCTGCTAGATTGATAATTGTTGAAGAAGGAAGAAGTTAAAGCACCTTTGCAGCCCCCTTTGACATTTGAAACTGCAACTCAGGCCTCTAGTGAGGCCATTTGGAGTCTGACATGCCTTCAGTTCCTTCAACTTCCACTGCTCACATTTTTAGCTCATCAGTTGGGTCTGAGTTCGCTCAGCAGGCTACAACTTCTGATGATCACTCAACCAGTGATATAGTGAGGCCTAGGCCTATGCCAGTCCTTTTCCACAGAGAGTCAGGTGCCAGGGCATTGGCTGCATCTAGACCTAAGGCCAAATCCACCCCAAAGAAAGACAGTGTGGCAAGGCCTCCGCCTAGGCCTGTGGACTCCCATTTACTGGGATCCCAACAGGATTTGATTAAGCTGGCTGAAGACTTAACACTGTAAGGGTCAAACAGACCAAAGGTGAAGCCACCCCAGGTAAAAGAAAAAGGGATGACTGTACTGATCTTTACCCAGATCCCTTAATATCAGAGGTGGAAGATTCAGGTTCAGAGGAAGGACCCTCTTACACATCCTTTGAGATGTCAGATTCTGAGGATGACCTTCCCTCAGCTTCACTTCTAGATGATCAAACCTTTGGGGAAACTCTTCATGCTATGAAGCGGCATTTTCAGTGGGAAGCACAAGATTATCCCCAGGCCAAGCAGAGAGTTAGGGAGTTCTTGGACCTCCCTGCCCACAAACCTTTAACTACCCCTCCCATTTTGGATGTGGTAGAGGATGTTTTCCAGGATGCTTCCATGAACCCTGACTCACTTCCCTCTGACCCTAGGAAACTAGATAGATGTTATAGAGTACAAGACCCCCATAAATGTCTGTTTAAAAATCTTTCGGCTGATCCAGAAGTTGTTACCCCAGGGCCTAAAGGGCTAGGGCCACTGCTTCCAAGAATCCCCTGCCCACAGACAAAGGAGAGTAAGGCCCTGGACAGGTTTGGAAAAAAAAAGTCTACACCTCTGCTACCGTGTATGTGAGGGCCCTCAACTGTCAATTCCAGATGATTAAATACCAGAAAACCATCCTGGATCAACTCAAGCAAAATATTTCAACCATGGGGATACAAATCTTGCTAAGGAACTTTTGAACTTGTGTAACTCCACTTCCTAGATGGCTAATGGCTGTGATGCCATGGAGGCATCCTGCAGGGCAGCTGTCATGGGTTCAGTAATTAGGAGACATGTATGGCTTAGGGAGCAATCTCTCCCTGATCATGTAAAGGCTAACCTTTTGGACATTTCCCTTGACAAAGCAAGACTTTTTGGACCAACAGTTGAAGCAGTACTCTAAAAGATGGAAGACAAGGCAAAGTCCATGCAAACAGTTAAGGATTTCCTGCAAGTATAACCACCTATGCCCAGCAGGACTTTCCAGCCAAGCACTGGTTCTTTCCTACTCAGCCTAGGAGTAAACCGAGAAGGCCATAAAAAGACAGAGCCATCAGGCAAAGGCATTACCAACAGAGATCTAGGCAATGGACCTCTAAAACATCCAGGCAAAACATCCAGGCAGGGGCGTTCTAGGTCACATCCCCCAACCAGACAGCAATTATTACTCTATCCCTCCGCTCCACCCTCCCACCACCACCCCAAAACTAGGAGGAAGACACTCTTCCTCCAAATCTGGACCCACATTACTTCAGATTAGTGGGTTCTACACATTATTGCAAATGGTTACAAACTTGTTTTCATGGAGCCCTTGGTATATTCAGGTTTCCCAGATGTACCCCTGAATCAAAAGACTCTGACTGTGTTCTCAGGGAGTGGTGGAGCCACTTCCAGAGAAGCAAAAAGGAAAGGCTTTTACTCTAGGTTATTCCTAGCCCCAAGAAAAGAAGGGTCTTGGTGCCATATTCTGGCGCTGTCCAGCTTAAACCAATTTCTCAGGATGCCAAAGTTCAAAATGCTGATACTTTAAAAATTACTGCCCAGGATAACTCCTCAGGCTTTCATGATTTCAGTAGACTTAAAGGATGCCTACTTACACATTCCTAGTCAAAAATCACACAGAAGCTTTCTTTACTTCAGAGTAAGCTCCTGTCACTAGCAGTTTTCAGAGCTACCCTTTGGGTTGTCTACTGCTCCAAGGGTTTTCACAAAGTGCTTGGCACCAGTCATTGCTTACTGCAGAACCAAAAGGGTCCAGGTTTACCTTTACCTGGATGATTGGCTAATATAACCTGCAGACATTCCAAGGATCAACAAAGATCTGATATTCACAAAGGACCTCCTGACTTCTGTGGGGTTCACTCTAAACGTTAAGAAATCCAGCCCAGTCCCATCCAAACAGCCTTTCTGGGAACTCTCCTCTCCAGCGGGCCTTCCTCCCCCTAGACAAGGTCACCTAAGTAACCAGTTACTTCCTGCAGATACAGGACAATCAGAGCATCACAGCCGGGAATTCCTCAGACCACTGGGCTTCATGCCATCCTGCATTGTCATTGTTACCTCTGGCCAGGCTGCACATGAGGAAGCTGCAGTGCGACCTAAAGAGCATCTGGTGCCAAAGCTGTCAGTTTCTGAACACCCAAATACTCTTGACACCTTGCCTCAAGCAGGAGTTTGCATGGTGGATACAGGCTTGTGCCCAAAATCAGGACCTGCCTTTCAGATTCTTGACCCAGGGCCAAGTCCTCACCACAGATGCTTTGGAGGTGGCATGGGAAGCAAGTACCCAATAAGGAAGCAAGTACCCAGTGCCTCCAAACACAAGGATTATGGCCTGATCAACACAGAAGGAGGCACATAATTTGGAAAGAACTCATGGCAGTACAAAACAGTTTAGTGGCTTTCAAAGACGAATAGAACCCAGGGGTCCTAATAGTGCAAACAGACAGTATCACAATAATTTGGTGCATAACATAAAGAGGGAAGGAGGCACACACTCCATCCCCCCTGTGCCATCTAGCTGTGCAAATATGGAAGACAGCACAATCCCTAGGCTTGCACCTTATGGCAAAATACCTGCCGGGCAGAGAGAATACCCTGGCAGAACACCTCAGCAGGAATCTGACAGACCCCCATGAATGGCATCTCCATCCAGAAGTTTTCTACACAATCACAAAGTAATGGGGCCTCCCCAGGTGGACATGTTTGCCAGCATGGACAACACTGACCGGAGAAGTTCTGCATGAGGACAAGGCAGACTTCTGCATGGAGAACAGATGCCTTCTCCTTCCCTTGGACACACCTCTTCATTTATGCCTTCCCACTATTACCTGTGTTGCCTCTAGTGCTTCTGAAGATCAAGGAAAGGGGGTCCAAAGGCCATCCTGATAGCTCTTGATTGGCACAGGCAGCACTGGTTCCCTCTCCTCCTTGAGCTCTCCAGTCAAAAGCCTTTGATCTTAGCATGGAGGGTGGACCATCTCACACAGAACAAGGGAGGATTGTGCACTTCAGCTCTCAGACTCTCAACCTGGTTTATTCCGCAATGCTTACTACACCTCCAACTTGAGTCAGCAGGTGCAAACCATTTTAAGAGTTTAGAAGGCCTAGCACCAGAAATCCTTGCTCAGCCAAATGGAAAAGATTCTCGATTTGGTGCCAGAAGCACTGGCTTCACCCAAATTCTGTCAACATTCCTAACATTCTGGAATACCTGGCCAACCTAGTGGAGAAAGGCCTCTCTTATTCTTCCATCAAGATACATGCCTCAGCCATCTTTGCCCACATCCCTAATCATCCTCCAATTTATTCCCACCCTTTATTGAAGCAATTTCTTAGGGGAATTATTCACATTAGGCCCCCCCAGGAGGAAACCCAGCCCTCCTTGGGACCTCAACTTTGTCGTAGAAAAGATAACTTTGCCTATTTTCAAGCCTGCAGCCTCTACCACCTTGAAGTTTCTGAGATGGAAAATAGCCCTACTGTTGGCTATCACTTCAACCAGGAGGGTGTCAGAATTGCAGGCCATAATGGCGGTGGAGCCCTTCATTATATTCCATAAAGACAGGGTCTTCCTTAGAGCTAATCCTTCCTTCATGCCTAAGGTGGTTACTAATGTGTCTCTGAATCAGGCCATTCATCTATGTACCTTCTTCCCCAACCGTCAAAACACAGGGGAAGATTACTGCATTCTGTGGATGTACATAGGATGCTAGGCTTCTACCTGGACAGGACTAAATCGTTGAGGAAAACAGACCAGCTGTTCATTACTTTTGCCCCAGGCTTAGAAGGAAAACCAATGTCTAAACAGACTATTTCCAAATGGATTTTCCACTGTCTCTCTTTCTGTTACATCCATTATTGCAAAAAGCCCCCTGATTTAATTAGGTCACACCCTACTAGGGCCACAGCTACTTCTACAGCATTCCTCAAAGAGGTTCCCACTAAGGACATCTTGGAGGCATCTACTTGGTTTTCTGTGCATACTTTCACTAGGCACTAACACCTGGCAACCTTATCCAAGTCTAGAGCAGGTTTTGCATCTGCAGTCCTGCAGGGAATCCTCTCCAATACTTGATCTCTTTCCACCT